>NC_051334.1:91030742-91214185 GCF_015220235.1 Choloepus didactylus | reverse complement strand
GACATATATAGAATATTACATCCCAGGTCACCGGGACACACATTCTTCTCTAGTGATCACGGATCTTTCTCCAGAATGGACCGTATGCCGGGACATAAAAACAAACCTCAATAAAATAAAAAAATAAAAAACCATGAATTTGTTCAAAGCACATTCTCTGACCACAATGGAATACAAATAGAAGTCAATAACCATCAGAGACTTGGAGAATTCACGAATGCCTGGAGGATAAAAATGAGGGGGAGATGAAAACATTCCCGGATAATCAAAAGCTGAGGGACTTCATCACCAGTAATCAGTCCTATAAGAAATGCTAAAGGGAGTTGAGCAGGCTGAAAGGAAGGGACACTAAACAACTGACTGAAACTACATGAAGAAATAAAGATTTCCAGTAGAGATCACATGGTAAATATAAATACCAATACTACTGTATTGTTGATTTGTAACTCCACTATTTACTTCCTACAGGATCTAAAATACATGAACTGTAATGATAAATCAGTGGTTTTGGACTCATAGTAAAATATGTAATTTTTGACAAGAACTACATAAAGGTGGGGGAATGATGGAGTATAGGAACATAGTTTATGTGTCATATGGAAGTTAAGTTGGTACCAAAGAAAAACAAGATTGTCATAGATTTAAGATGTTAAATTTAAGCCCCATGGTAAACACAAAGACAGTATCAGAGAATATGACCATAGAGATGAAAAGTAGACTAGGGGCTCCGAGAAGTGGGGGAAGGGGCAATGGGGAGTTAAGAAATAGAGTAGGGTTTTTGTTTGGGGTGAAGGGAAACTTCTAGAAATGGATGGTGGGAAGGTGATAGCACTGCAACATTCTAAATGTGATTAATCTCACTAATGGAATGCTAGGGAGGGGGTGGAAAGGGAAGATTTAGGCTATATATATGTTTCCACAATTGAAAAAAAAAAAAAAAGGACAGTCTAAATAGATGACAATTAAATGCTAAGGATGATCCTGGATGGGATCTGAGGATGGAGGAGAGGAGGCTTAAAGGGACACAGATGGGACACACACACACACACACACACACACACACAAAGGAAATACAGAATGCAAGCTTTATATCAATGTTGAATTTCTTGAACTTCTTAGCTGTGCTTAATGAAATTGCATAAAAGAATGTCCATGGGAAAGGTATATGTGAATTATATTGTGTGTTCAAAGATATGTGCAGCTTGCTCTCATATGTTCAGAGGACAGAGCAGTAGATGATGGTCGTTATATAGGGAGGGAGGGAGGGAGGGAGGGAAAGAAAGAGACAGTGGTGTGACAGGATCTTAAAGGTGATGGATCGGGGTATCGGGGGACGGGGGTAGGGGTATGATGGAGTTCAATGTATGGGGTTTGTACTGTTTTTGAAACTTTTCCTGTAAGATTGAATTTATTTCAAAATAAAATTTATTAAAAAAAAAAAAAAAAAAAAAAAAACTTATGGGATGCAGCCAAGGCAGTATTGATGAGGAAATTTATTGCTCTAGATACATACATAAAAAAGGAAGAAAGAGCTAAGAGCAAAGAACTAATGGAACAACTGAAGAATATAGAAAACGAACAGCAAACTAATCCTAAACCAAGTATAAGAAAAGAAATAAGGATTAAAGCAAAAATAAATGAGATATAGAACAAAAAAAAATAGAGGGAATAAATAAAACCAAAAGTTGGTTCTTTGAGAGGGTCAACAAGAACAAGCCCTTAGCTAGACTAACAAAATCAAAAAGAGAGAAGAATCAAATGAACAAAATAAATGAGAGAGGGGACATTACTGTGGATCCTGAAGAAATTAAAAAACAAAGTGGGAGGACTTATACTTCCTGACTTTGAATCTTATGATAAAGCCACAGTAGTCAAAACAGCATGGTACTGACACAAAGATAGACATATTGATCAATGGAATTGAGTTGAGAATTCAGAAATAACCCCCCAGATCTACAGTTGACTGATCTTTGATAAGACACCCAAAACCACTGAAATGGAACATAACAGTCTCTTCAACATATGGTGCTGGGAGAACTGGATATCCACATTGAAAAGAATGAAAGAAGACCCCTACCTCACACCCTACACAAAAGACCTCAAAATGACAGACAGTACTATAAAATTCCTAGAAGACAATGTAGGGAAAGATCTTCAAGTCCTTGTATTTGGAGGTTGCTTCTTAGACCTTACACCTGAAGTAGAAGCAATGAAAGAAAAAAATAGATAAATGGGAACTCCTCAAAATTAAAAACTTCTATAGCTCAAAGGAATTTGTCAAAAAGGTAAAGTGGAAGCAAATTCAATGGGGAAAATATTTGGAAACCATGTACCTGATAAAAGACTGATATCTTGCACATATAAAGAAATCCTCCAACTCAATGACAATAGTACAAACAAACCAATTATAAAATGGGAAAAAGATATGAAAAGACATTTCTCTGAAAAGGAAATACAAATGGCTAAAAAAAATATGAAAAAATGTTCTTCTTCACTAGCTATTAGGGAGATGCAAATTAAGACCAAAATGAGATATCATCTCACACCAATTAGAATGGCTACCATTAAACAACCAGGAAACTACAAATGCTGGAGAGGATGTTGAGCAATTGGAACTCTTATTTATTGTTGGTAGGACTATATAATGGCACAGCCACTCTGGAGGACAGTCTGGTGGTTCCTTAGAAAACTAGGTATCAAGCTACCCTATGATCCAGCAATTTCAATTCTCAGTATATACCAGAAGATCTGAAAGCAGTGTCATGAACAGATATTTGCATGCCAATGTTCATAGCAGCATTATTCACAATTGCCAAGAGTGGAAACAATCCAAACATCCTTCAGCAGATGAGTGGATAAAGAAAAATATGGTGTATACACACAATGGAATACTACACAGCTGTAAGAAGGAATGAGGTCATGAAACATATGACAATATGGACAAACCTTGAAGACATAATGCCAAGTGAAATAAGCCAGACACAAAAAGAGAGATATTGTATGTTAACACTAATGTGAACTCTGTGAAAACTGTAAAATAAGTGTTTTATATTGTGGAATGTAGGGAACCTATAGATAGCAAGTAGTGAAGTTGGAATGATAATCTAATAAGAACAGATAAGATATTTAGGGTAATCTTAATGATATGGGAATGCTCAGGAATGACTATGGTTTGTTAATTTTCTTGGGGTATGGTAGGAACATGTTGGAAGCTATATAGTTATTTTAGGTTATTTTTCCTATTCCTTTGTTTTGTTTTATTTGAAATGCTTTTCTTTGTTTTTTTTATAAATAAAGTTTAAAAAACACTTTGGAAGATAGGGATAGATGGAAACTTCCTCAACATGAAAAAGGGCATATGTGACAAATCCATAGCTAACATAACACTCAATGGTGAAGCACCAAAAGCTTTCCATCTAAGATTAGGAATAAGACAAGGATGTCCACTGTCACCACTGTTATTCAACACTGTGCTAAGATTTCTAGTGAGAGCAGTTAGGCAAGAAAAAGAAATAAAAAGCATCCATATAACAAAGAAAGAAATAAAAGTTTCCCTATTTGCAGGTGATATTATCCTATATGTAGAAGGACTGAAAAATTGAAAACAAAGCTATTAGAGCTAACAAGTGAGTTTAGCAAAGTGGCAGGATACAAGATAAACATGCAAAATCAGTATTCTTTCTATATACTAGTAATGTGCAATGAGGAGGAAATCAAGAAAATTTCAATTTACACTAGCAACTAAAAGAATCAAATATCTAGGAATAAATTTAACCAATGATGTAATGGACCTTTACACAGAAAACTATAAGATATTGCTAAAGGAAATCAAACAAGGTTTAAATAAATGAAAGGACATTCCATGATCAGAGATTGGATACTAAATATCATTATGAGGTCAATTCTACCCAAATTGGAGATTCAATATAATCTCAATCAAAATTCTAAAAACCTACTTTGTAAGAAATGGAAAGCAAATTATAAAATTTATTTGAAGAGTAAGGGGCCCTGAATGGCCAAAAAATTCTTGATAAAGAAGAACAAATTTGGAGGACTCACACTTCCTGACTTTAAAGCATATTACAAAGCTACAGTTGTCAAAACAGCATGGTGAAGTCATAAAGGTAAATATATGGGCTAATGCTATGAAATTGAGAGTTCAGAAATAGACCCTCACATCTATGGCCACTTGATTTTTGAAAAGGCTTCCAAATCCACTCAATTGGGACAGAACAGTCTCTTCAACAAATGATGCTTGGAGAACTGAATATCCATCTGCTAATGAATGAAAGAGGACCCCTATTTAACACTTTATACAAAAATTAACTTAAATGGATCAGATACTTAAACATAAGAATCAGTAACATAAAACACATAGAAGAAGATGTAGGGAAGCTTCTTCAGGATCTTGTGGTAGGTAATGTTTTCTTAGATTTTACACTGAAAGCAAAAGCAATGAAAGAACAAATAGATAAATGGGAACGCCTAAAAATTAAAAAAAAACTTTGCCCTTCAAAAGACTTTGTCAAGAAAATGAGAAGGCAACCTAACCAATGAGAGAAAATATTTGGAAAACACATATCCACTAAGAGTTGAACATCAAAAATATATAAAAAAATCCTACAACTCAACACTAAAAAGACAAAAAAAACAATTAAAAATGGGCAAAAACACTTGGCAGGTGAGCTAACTGCCCTTCCCCAAATGTGGAACATGATTCCCAGGGTTGTGAATCCCCCTGGCAATGTGGGAAATTACTTCTGGGGATGATCCTGGACCTGGCATTTTGGGATTGAGAAAATCTTCTTGGACCAAAAGGGGGAAGAGAAATGAAACAAAATAAAGTTTCAATGGCTAGGATATATCAAATTGAGTAGAGATGTCACTCTGGAGGGTATGATTACGTGCTATATAGACAGGTCTTTTTAGTTTTTAGTGTATTGGAATGGCTAGAGAGAAATACCTGAAGCTGTCAAGCTATAACCCAGTGACCTTGATTCTTGAAGACAATTATATAAATATGGAGCTTGCACAGTGTGACTGTGATTCTGAAAACCTTGTGGCTTGCACTCCCTTAATCCAGTGTATGGATAAATGAGTGGGAAAATGGGGACAAAATTCAAATGAAGAGTAGGGTGAGGTGGAGTGTGGAGAGAGTTTTGGGTGCTTTTTTTGCTTTTAATTTTTGGTGTAATAAAAGTTTCAAAAATTGATTCTGGTGATGAATGCACAACTGTATGATGGTGCTATGAATAACTGTACACTGTGGATGACTGTAGGGTGAATGTGTGAATATACTTCAGTAAAACTATTTTAAAAACTAAATGAACAATAGGGGGTAAGGAGCTGCATAGGATGTTTTGGATGTTCTTTTTTACTTTAATTTTTATTACTTTTTAGAGTAATGAAAATGTTCAAAGATTGTGGTGATAAATGCACAACAGTGTGATGTTACTGTGAACAACTGGTTGTAGACTTTGGATGATTATATGCTATGTGAATATATCTCAATAAAATTGTATTTGAAATTGGCAAAAAGGAGGAAGGGCAAGATGGCATCATAGGGAGGTGTGCCACTGACAGGGACAAGGTCTGCAGAGAGTTAAAAGCACCTGTGACACCTTTGTACACTGGTGGGGAGCTGCAGGTTGACAAGCACCACCTGCTGGACAGGCTAAGAAAAGCACAGAGTCTAGAGGCTTCACAGGACGGTCTGACAGCCTGCAGATTCTTATTCTCAGGGAAATTCCAAACACTCCTCCTGAGATTTGGGCCTATCTGGACTGGAAAAATCTGATTGGGGTTGATCATATCTGAGGAGACTCTCTCACAAAAAGGTTACATAGAGGTAGAGCAAGAACCAGAAAAAAGAGATGAAAAACTGATCAACTAAACAGAAGTTAATGTAGAAGTCTAGAATAAGTTGAATTGAATGCCAAAGAACAGATAGAGAACAAAACCAAACTACAAGAAAATCCTAGGTAAAAGAGTGAAAACAAGCTCCAGAATAAATTAATCAAGAAAACCAGATGCCTAGATAGTCACACTAGGAAACATGAAAATATGGACCAACCAAAGAAACAAACCAACACTTCAACTGAGATACAGGAATTGAAACAATTAATTAATAACCAAACAGATCTCCTAAATCAATTAAGAAACCAATTCAAACATCAAATCAATGAGCTGAGGGAAGGTATGGCAAAAGAGATGAAAGCT
The DNA here is from genome assembly GCF_015220235.1 of Choloepus didactylus. Taxonomy (NCBI): domain Eukaryota; kingdom Metazoa; phylum Chordata; class Mammalia; order Pilosa; family Megalonychidae; genus Choloepus; species Choloepus didactylus. The sequence continues at coordinate 91,207,966 of NC_051334.1, read as the reverse complement.
ATAAAGAAGATATTTGGAGAACATAAGGAGGAATTTGAAAGTATGAAAAAGCAAATGGCAGAATGTATGGAATTAAAGGCACAATAGAAGAGATGAAAAATGCAGTGGAGACTTACAAACCTAGATTTGAGAGGCTGAGGGTTGGATAAGTGAACTAGAAGACAAAACATCTGAAAGCCTACACATAAAGGAACAGACAGGGAAAAGAATGGAAAAATATGAGCAGGGTCTTAGGGAACTAAATGACAACATTAAGCACATCAATATACATGTTATGGGTGTCCCAGAAGGACAAGAGAATGAAAAGGGGCAGAAAGACTAATAGAAATTTCCCAACTCTTATGAAAGAAATAAAATAATTGATTCAAGATATGCAGCATATCCCAGACAGAATAGACCACCATAGACCTACTTCAAGACACTTACTAATGAGAGTGTCCAAAGTCAAAGACAAAGAGAGAATTCCAAAAGTAGCAAGGGGAAAGCAATACATTCCATACAAGGAAAGCTCAATAAGACTATGTACAGATTTCTCCACAGAAACCTTGGAGACAAGAAGGCAGTGATATGATGTATTTCAGATACTGAAAGAGAAAAACTGCCAGCCAAGAATTCTATGCCAAAAAAAAAACTATCAAAATGAGGGAGATATCAAATATTTTCAGCCAGACAGCCACTGAGATAGTTTGTGAATAAGAGACCTGCATTTCAAGAAATACTACAGAAAGCACTAAATGCTGGTAGGAAAAGACAGGAGAGAGAGATTTGTAGAAGAGTGTAGAAATTAAGACTATCAGGAATGGTAAAAGGAGAGAGAGAGTAAAAATATGACATGACATAAAATCCAAAAGACAAAATGGTAGAAGAAAGTACTGCCCTTACAGTAATAACACTAAATGTTAATGGATTAAATTCCCCAATAAAATGATATAGACTGGCAGAATGGATTAAAAGATAAGACCCATCTATATGCTGTCTATAAGAAATTCACTTTAGACACAAGGACTAAAATAGGCTGAAAATGAAAGGTTTGAAAAAGATATATCATGCAAACAACAACCAGAAAAAAAGGGAGTAGCTATATTAATATCAGAAAAATGAGAATTCAAATGTAAAACAATTAACAGAGACAAAGGACATTATATATTAATAAAAGGGAAAATTCATCAAGAAAACATAACAATCATAAATATTTATGCACTGTGTCAGAGTACAGCAAAATACATGCAGCAAACACAGTCATCATTGAAGGGAGAAGTAGATACTTCTTCAATAATAGTTGAGGACTTCAATACACTGCTCTTACCAATGGATGGAACATCCAGACAGAGAATCACTAAGGAAACAGAGATGTCAAATTGTACAATAAATGATCTAGCCTTGACAGATGTTTATGGAACCCTACACCCCACAAGAGTAGGATGCACACTTTTCTCAAGTGCTCATAAATCATTCTGTAGGATAGACTACGTGTTGGGTCATAAAGCAAGTCTCAACAAATTTAAAAGAATTGATATTATACAAAACACCTTAACAGACCATAATGGAATGAAGTTGGAAATCAATAACAGAAAGAAGGTCAGAAAATTCACAAATATATGGAGGCTAAATAACACACTCTTAGTCAAACAATGTGTAAAGGAAGAAATTACAAGAGAAATCACTAAATACCTTTAGGCAAATGAAAATGAAATCACAAAATATCAAAACTTATGGGATGCAGCAAAGGTAGAGCTGAGAGGAAAACTTATTGCCCTAAATGCCTATATTAAAAGAGGAAAAGAGAAAAATTTGAGGAATTAACCATTCCCCTGGAGGAACTAGAGGAAGAACAGCAAACTAACCCCAAAGCAAACAGAAGGAAGGAAACAACAAAGGTAGAGAAGGAATTAAGGAAATTGATAACAGGAAAATAATAGAGAGAATCAACAAAACCAAAGTTGGTTCTTTGAGAAAATAAATAAGGTTGATGGACCCTTAGCTAGGCTAAAAAAGGAGAGAGAGAGAGAGCAGATGCAAATAAATACAATCAGAAATGGAAAAGAGGACATAACTACTGACCCCACAAAAAAAAGGAGATAATGAGAGGATACTTTGAGCAACTATATGCTAATAAATTAGACAACCTAGATGAATTGGACAACATCCTAGAAAAGCATGAACAACCAACATTGACTCAAGAAAATATAGATGAGCCCAACAAACCCATCACAAGTAAAAAGATTGAATCAGTCATCAAAAACTCCCAAAGAAGAAAAGCCCAGGACAAGATGGCTTCACATGTGAATTCTACCAAACATTCAAGAAAGAATTAGTACCAATTCTGCCCAAACTCTTCAAAAAATTGAAGAGGAGGGAAAGCTACCTAACTCATTCTAAGAAGCCAACATCACACTAATACCAAAGTCAGACAAAGATACTACAAAAACTAAAATTATATACCAATCTCTTTAATAAGTATAGATGAAAAATCCTCAACAAAATACTCACAAATTGAATCCAGAAGCACATTAAAAGTTTTATACACCAAGTTCAAATGGAATTTATTCCAGGTATGCAAGGCTGGTTGAACAGAAGAAAATTGATTAATGTAATCAATATATCAAAATGGAAGAACCACATGATCATTTCAATCAATGCAGAAAAGGATTTGACAAAATTCAAAATCCTTTCTTGATGAAAACACTTCAGAGGGTAAGAATAGAAGGAAACCTCAAAATGGTATAGGCAATGTATGAAAAGTCCATAGCTAGCATCATACTTAATTGGGAAAGACTGAAAGCATTCTCTCTAAGATCAGGAACAAGACAGGGATGCCTACTGCCAGCATTGTTATACAACATTGTGCTGGAAGTTCCAGCTAGAGCAATTAGGCAAGAAAAAGAAATAAAAGGCATCCAAATTGCAGAAGGATTAAATTTTCACTGTTTGCAGACAACATGTTCCTCAGTGTTGACACTCCAGAAAAAAGTAAAGCAAAGCTGCTAGAGCTAATCAATGAATACAGCAAAGTGGCAGGCTATGAGGTCAACAGGCAAAAATTAGTAGTTTTGTATAAAGAAGTAATCAGCAACTGGTTGAGGAAATCAAGAAAAAATTCCATTTACAATAGCAACCAAAGGAATCAAGTATCTAGGAATAAACTTAACCAAGTCCATAAAACACCTATACAGAGGACACTATAAGAAACTGCTAAAAGATATTGAACAGTATCTAAAAAATGGAAGAACATACAGTGTTCATGGGTTTGAAGTCTAAATATAGTTAAGATGACAATTCTACCTAAACTGATTTATAGATTCAATGCAATACCAATTAAAATACCATCAACTTACTTTGCAGAAATAGAAAAACTAATAACCAAATTTATTTGGAAGGGCCAAGTTCCCTGAGCAGCCAAAAATATCTTGAGAAAGAGGAAGGAAGTGGGAGGTCTCTCACTACCTGACTTTTAAGCATACTACAAAGCAACAGTGGTGAAAACAGCATGGTACTGGCATAAAGATAGATATACTGACCAATGCAATCAAATTAAGTGTTCAGAAATAGACCCTCACATCTATGGACAGTTGATATTTGATAAGGCAGTCAAACCAAAGCAATTTGGATAGAGCAGCCTCTTTAAAAATGGCGTTGGAGAACTTGATACCCATATCCAAAAGAATGAAAAAGGACTCCTCTCTGACACCTTATACAAAAAATAACTGAAAATGGATTAAGGATCTAAACAGCACTGAGATCATAAGACCTTTAGCAGAAAATATAGGGAAATATCTTAAGGATCTAGTGATAGGAGGTGGCTTCCTAAATCTTACACCCAAAGCATGAGCAATCAAAGAAATAGATAAATGGGATCCCCTCAAAATTAAACACTTTTATACATCAAAGGACTTTTCAGAAAAGTAAAAAGGCAGCCTACTCAATGGGAGACAATATTTGGAAACCACATATCAGATAAGGGTTTAATATCCTGAATATATAAAGGGATCCTACAACTCAACAACAAAAAGACAAACCAATTAAATATGGGCAAAAGGTATGGATAGACACTTTTTTGAAGGCAAAATACAAATGGCTCCAAAACATATGTAGAAATGCTCAATTTCACTGTCTATCAGGGAAATGCAAATCAAAACCACAATGAGATATCATCTCACACCTACCAGAACGGCCATTATCCAAAAACAGAAAATTACAAGTGCTGGAGAGGATGAGGAGAAAGAGGCACACTTATTCACTGTTGGTGGGAATGTAGAATGGGGCTGTCACTCTGGAAGGCAATGTGGTGGTTCCTCAGGAATCTAAGTATAGAATTGTCATATGATCCAGCAATCCCATTACTATGCATATACCCTAAGGAACTGAAAGCTAAAACATGAATGTATATTTGTAAACCGATGTTTATAGCAGCATTATTTACAATTGCCAAGAGATAGAAACAGCCCAGATGTCCATCAATGGGTGAGTGGATAAACAAACTGTGGTATATATACACAATGGAATATTACAGAGCTCTAAGACAGAACAAAGTCACCCAACATATAATAATGTGGATGGACCTTGAGAATGTTACATTGAGCAAAATTAGCCAGAAACAAATAGACAAATACTGTGTGGTCTCACTAATATGAACTGTTTATGAACAATCATTGAGATTTAAAGCTGAGAACACAGGTTATCAGGAGATAGAAATTTGGAGGAATCAGGCACTTGATGCTTATGAATTATAGAATGTTCAACAGGATTGACTGTGTAGATCCAGAAATGGAAAGTGCAGTGCTGTGTGATGGTTAACACAGTATTGCAAGTACACTGATCAAGGACATCTGTGAGTAGGTTTGAGGGAGGAGGGCTGGGGGCATGTGTGATACCATAGGGAAGTATGGATGTTAGAGACTGGGACTGTGTAGCTTGGTGAAACCTAGAGTGGTCAGTGATGGTGACTAAATACACAAATGTCAAAATGTTTTTACATGGGGGAAAAGAGATGAATGGTAACCTTGCAGGATATTGAAAATGGGATGGTATTGGGGGAAAAATATAACCAAGGCAACTGCAACCTGGGGTTAACAGTAACATTGTAGTATTCTCCCATTAAATGTGACAGTGTCAATATACCAAAGCTGAAAGTCTGGGAAGGAAGGGTATAGGGGAGGGGTATGGGATTCTTGGTAGTGGTGTTGTTGACTGCCCTTATTGCTGTATTTTATTTTATTTTTACTTTTCCTTTTATCCCTTTTATTATCCTTTTGTTTCAATTCTTTTTCCTTGAGAAATGAACATATGTAAGTGCTAATTGTGGTTAAGAATGAACAACTACATGATGATACTGTAAACAATTGTATACTGTGGATGATTGCATAGTGTTTGAATATATCCCTATAAAATTGCAGGGAAAAATAAACAGAGGGGCACAAGTGCTGGAAAGAACTTGGAGAGAGAGACATATGTCTTCACTGTTGGTGGGGAAGTAGAATGGTGTAGCCTATCTTGAGGACAGTATAGTGGTTCCACAAGAAGCTAGGTATTTGGGGATTTCAAGGTCCTGCAACCTCAGTATGTGGTATATACTTGGAAGATTGGAGAGCAGAGACACAAATGGACATTTACACATAGGTATATCTGGCAGCAGTGTTCACTATTTGCAAAGGATGTTGGTGACTAAGAGTACACTGACTGATGAACAGAATGGTGAACTGTGGTGTATGCATACAATAGAATATTGACTGACTACCAAAAGGAATGAAGCTGTGAGACACACAACTAGGTGAATGGATTCTGAGTACAGAATTTTGAGTGAAGCATGCCAGAAATGAGAGGACAAACATTATAATGACTCACTAATATTGACTAACTATAATGTGTAAACTCTGAGAACTGAATCTTAAGGCACAGCTTATCAGGGGAATGCTTAATGTAATGGTCCATAGATTGTAAGCTCTTACAGGAGTCACACCTATTCCTGAGTTATAATGATTGTCTCTAAATCCTGAGATGCTGAGCTCCTTGTGTATAACCTGGTCACTCTTTGGAACTTTGGGTATCTATGTGACACATGAGACTCAGAGCTAGATCTTGGCAGCTATGAATGCCAGTATTACCCCATACAGCAACTGTTGAAAGAACTGAAAAATACTTCAGACTTTAATTCAAGATATGAATAAAGAGGATCTGGTTAGGACTAAGGCAATTCAGGCCCAAGGGTAAAGGACAACACTGACTGGGTTTTAAAACTACAACTTTTGTGGGTGACCAAGGGAGGATATTTATACCTGGTGCAGGATCTAAATTTTCTGTAACACACTAGATAACATAAATTATATGATCAGTTTATTCAAACACCATAGGTGTGGGGAGCATTAAATGGGAAGTGGGATTTGGTGAGTTTGTACAGGCTGGGGTGAAATCCTGATACATACCATAGTCATGTGGGAATAGAGTATTAATGTATTTGCGATGTCCCTGGAGGAGCTGGGGAGAAATGCGGAAGTGTTGGACTTCCCCACCTGGCTATTGCTGATTTTCCTGCAAACATTGAGGACTGCCAATTTAGTGGGCCAAGCCCTTGATTGGGTGGCTTTCCCTTGTGATGCTAGTTGCTGCAGGGGAGAGGCTAAGTCCACTTACAATTTTGCCTAGTAGTCCCCCCAGATAGCCTCTTCTTTGCTCAGATATGGCCCCCTCTCTCTCTAAGCCAACTCAGCAGGTAAACTCACTACCCTCCCCACTATGTGAGACATGACACCCAGGGGTGCAAATCCCCCTGGCAGTGTGGGAAATGTCTCCTGGAGATGAGCCTGGACCCAGCACTGTTGGACTGAGAGGATCTTCTTGACCAAAAGGAAGAAGAGAGATGAAACAAAATAAGGTTCCAGTGACTGAGAGATTTCAAACTGAGTCAAGAGTTCACTCTGGAGGGTATTCTTTTATGCTATATAGATATCACTTTTTAGTTTTTAGAGTGTTGGAATGACCAGAGGGAAATACTTGAAGCTGTCAAACTGCAATCCAGTGACCTTGATTCTTGAAGATGATTGTATAACTGTATCTTGCACAGTGTGACTGTGTGACTGTGAAAACCCTGTGGCTCCCACTCCCTTTATCCAGTGTATGGGCAGATGAGTGGAAAAATGGGGACAGAAATTAGCTGAAGAATAGGGTGGGATGGAGTGGATGGAAAGATTTAGGTGTTCTATTTTGCTTTTTATTTTTACTTTGGAGTAAGGAAAAGTTCAAAAATTGATTCTGGTGATGAACACAACTGTATGATGGTGCTGTGAATAACTGATAGTACACTGTGGATGACTATATGATGTGTGAATATATCTCAACTAAACTGTATTAAAAAGTTAATAACAATGGGAGGAGGAGGGGAATGGGATGTTTTTGTTTTTTAATTCAGTTTTATTGAAATACATTCACACACCATACAATCATCCATGATATACAATCCACTGTCCACAGTATGATAACATAGTTATGCGTTCATCACCACAATCTGTCTCTGAACATTTTCCTTACATCAGAAAGAACCAGAACAAGAATAAAAAATAAAAGTGAAAAAAGAACACCCAAATCATACCCCCATCCCACCCCATTTGTACTTTAGTTTTTATCCCCATTCCTCCACTCATCCATACACTAGATAAAGGGGGTGTGATCCACAAGCTCTTCACAATCACACTGTCACCCCTTGTAATCTACATTATTATATAATTGTCTTCAGGAGTCCAGACGGCTGGGTTGGAGTTTGGTAGTTTCAGGTATTTACTTCTAGCTATTCCAATACATTAAAGCCTAAGAGGTGTTATCTATATAGTGCATAAGAATGTCCACCAGAGTGACCTCTTGACTCCATTTGGAATCTCTCAGCCACTGAAACTATTTCGTCTCATTTTGCATCCCCCTTTTGGTCAAGAAGATACTCTCAGTCCCACGATGCCGGGTCCACATTCATCCCCGGGAGTCATACTCTGCGTTGCCAGGGAGATTTACACCCCTGGGAGTCGGGTCCCACGTAGGGGGGAGGGCAGCGAGTTTACCTGTCGAGATGGCTCAGTTAGAGAGAGAGAGGGCCACATCTGAGCAACAAAGAGGCACTCAGGGGGAGACTCTTAGGCACCATTACATACACCTTTAGACTCTCCTTTGTGGTAATGAGCTTCATAAGGGCAAGTCCCATGCTCGAGGGCTCAGCACATCAAACCGCCAGTCCCAATGTTTGTGACAACATCAACACCAGTCCAGGTGAGGATGTCCAACACATCTGCACCTTCCCCCAGATCCTCGGGGCTGGGGAGGGGGAGGCTGTAAATATATTTTTTATTATCTGCCCAAATTACTCTAGGATGTGTCACTATTTCACTCCAGCCTATACTAACCTACCATATCTCACTTCCTATTCAAAGTTCCATGCAATTGTGGTGTTTGAACAAATCGACTGTAGAGTTGTACCGTTTAGAAAATTTAGATCCTGTACCAAATAGATATCTATTCCCTTGGTCTCATATGAAAGTTGAAGTTTTAAAACACAATCAGTTTCAACCTTTACCCTTTGGCCTGGCTTGCCCTGGTCTTAACCAGACCTGCTTCATTCATATCACCAACTGAAGTCTGGGCTCTCTTTCAGCTTTTTTTTTTTTTTGACAGTGGCTGTATGCACTAATACTGACATTCATATCTGCCGAGCTCTAGCTCTGAGTTTCAGGTGTCTCAGAGATATGCATTGTTCCAGAGACCAATCAGGTCTAGGGGATCAGCAGGAATGGGATGTTTTGGATGTTCTTTTTAATTTTAATTTTAATTTTATTTTTTGGAGTAATGAAAATGTTCAAATTTTGATTGTGAAGATGAAAGCACAACTACATGATGATACTGTGAGCAACTGCACACTTTGAACAATTGTATGTTATGTGATTATATCTCAATGAAATTTCATACAAAAATTCAAATGACCAAAAAATAGTGAAGGAGAAGTGGTATGAGATTTTTTGTGTGCTTGTTTTTATTTTTATTCTTTTTTTTTTTTTTTGAGTAATGCAAGTGTTCAAAAAACTGATTGTGGTGATAAATGCACAACTATATGATGATACTGTGAACAATTGATTTTACACTTGGATGATTTTATGGTATGTGAATATATCTCAACAAAATTGAATTAAAAATGGGCAAAAGACTTGAATAGAATTTTCTCCAAAGAGGAAATGAAAATGGCTAAAAAGCATATAAGAATATCCTCAATGTCACTAGCCAATAGGGAAATGCAAATCAAAAACACAATGAGATGTCATTTCACACCTACTAGAATGGCCATTATTAAAATAATAGGAAACTACAAGTATTGGAGAGCATGTGGAGAAATAGGAACACTCATTCATGGCTGCTGGGAATGTAAAATGGTATAGCTACTGTGGAAGGCAGTGTGGTGGTTCTTCAGAAAGCTAAGTATAGAATTGCCATATAATCCAGCAATCCTGCTCTTAGGTATATTCCCAGAACTAAAAGCAGGGACTCTAACAGATATTTTCTTTTTTTATTAAGATTTGTGCACATACCATATGGTCATCCAAAGTATATAATCCATTGATCAGATTACTATAATATAGTTGTTTATTCATCACCACAATCTATTTTTTTAACATTTTCCTTGTACCAAAGAAAGTGAAAGCAAGAATTAAAAAAAAGAGTAAAAACAGAACACCCAAATTGTCTGCCCCCATTCTTCCTTTAGTTTTTTTTTTTGCCCCCGTTTTTTTACACATCCATCCATAAACTGGACAAAGGGGGGTGTGCCAGTTTGAATGTATTGTGTCCCCCAAATGCCATTATCTTTGTGGTCTTGTGTGGGGCAGAAGTTTTGGTGCTGGTTGGATTTGCTTGGAATGTGCCCCACCCAGCTGTGGGAGATGATTCTGATGAGACGTTCCCATGGAGGCGTGGCCCCGCCCATTTGGGGTGGGCCTTGATCGGTGGAGCTATATAAATGAGCTGACTCGGGGGGAAGAAAGAGAGTGCAGCTGGGAGTGATGTTTTGAAGAGAAGCAAGCTTGCTAGAAAGGCACGTCCTGGGAGAAAGCCGTTTTGAGGCCAGAGCTTTGGAGCAGATGCCAGCTGCCTTCCTAGCTAACAGAGGTTTTCCGGAGACCATTGGCCATCCTCCAGTGAGGGTACCCGATTGCTGATGTGTTACCTTGGATGCTTTGTGGCCTTAAGACCGTAACTGTGTAGTGAAATAAACCCCCGTTTTATAAAAGCCTGTCCATCTCTGGTGTTTTGCATTCTGCAGCATTAGCAAACTAGGACAGGGGGTGTGGGCCACATGGCTTTCCCAATCACATTGTCACCCCTCCTAAGCTACATTGTTATACAATCATCTTCACGATTCAAGGACTCTGGGTTGTAGTTTGATAGTTTCAGGTATCTACTGCTAGCTAATACAATTCATTAAAACCTAAAAAGGGTTAACTATATTTTGAATAAGTGTGCCCACCAGAGCGACCTCTTGGCTCCTTTTGGAATATCTCAGCCACTGAACGTTATTTCATTTCCTTTCACATCCCCCTTTTGGTCAAGATGTTCTCCATCCCATGTTGCTGGGTCTAGATTCCTCCTGGGGAGTCATATTCCATGTTGCCAGGGAGATTTACACCCCTAGGTGTCAAATCCCACATATGCAGGAGGGCGGTGATTTCACCTGCCAAGCTGGCTTAGCTAGAGAGAGAGAGAGCCACGTCTGAGCAACAAAGAGACATTCAGGAGGAGACACTTAGGCAAAATTATAAGCAGGCCTAGCCTCTCCGTGCAGTTACAGTCTTCCCAAGGGCAAGTCCTGTGATAGAGGGCTCAGCACATCAAACCACCAGTCCCCAATGTCAGCAAGCACATCAGCAACCATCGAGGTGTGGAAGCCCAACACCCCTGCATTCTCCCCCAGCTCCTCAGGGGGGATCTGCAAATATTTTCATTGTTTTTTTTAATTAACTATTAACTAAATAAAAATTTAAAAAACATACAATAAGAAAACATTTCAAACAAACCAAAACAAATGAATAAGAAAAAGACAACCAACCTAAAATAACTACTTTACTTCCAACATTATCCTACTCTACGCCATGAAAATATACAGACTATAACCCAGCAAAGGAATAAGAAAGACAGATAACCTAAGATAGCAACATTTCTGTGAACTTGTTCCTATCATACCCACCAGAAATTAACAAAACATTGTCATACCTGGGCATTCCCAGAATGTTAAATTTACCCACAATAACTTATCTGTTCTTATTAGGTTCTTGTTGCCCCTTCACTAATTGCACTCTATTGCTAGGTCCCCTACATTCTACATTACAAATCATTTATTTTACATTTTGTAATGCCCACATTAGTGGTAGCATATAATATTTCTCTTTTTGTGCCTGGTTTATTTCACTCAGCATTATGTCTTCAAGGTTCATCCATGTTGTCATATGTTTCACGACATTGTTCCTTGTTACTGCCACATAGTATTACATGGTGTGTATATACCACATTTTATTTATCCACTCATCTGTTGAAGGGCATATGGGTTGTTTCTATCTCTTGGCAATTGTGAATAATACTGCTATGAACATTGGTATACAGATATCTGTTCATGTCACTGCTTTCAGAACTTCCAGGTATATACCAAGAAGTGCAATTGCTGGATCAAAGGGTAACTCTATATATAGTTTTCTAGGGAACTGCCAAACTGTGTTCCAGAGTGGCTGAACCATTATACAGTTCCACCAACAATGAAGAGAAATTCCAATTTCTCCACATCCTTTCCGGCATTTGTAGTTTCCTCTTTGTTTAATGGCAGCCATTCTAATTGGTGTGAGATAGTATCTCGATTTGGTCTTAATTTGCAACACTAGAATAGCTAGTGAAGCTGAACATTTTTTCACTTTTGTTTCTCTGCCATGTGTATTTCCTCTTCAGAGAACTGTCTTTTCATATCTTTTGCACATTTTATAATTGGGCTGTCTGTGCTATTGTCATTGAGTTGCAGGATTTCTTTATACGTGCAAGATATCAGTCTTTTGTCAGATACATGGTTTCCAATTTTTTTTCCCGTTGAATCAGCTGCCTCTTCACCTTTTTGACAAATTCCTTTGAGGTACAGAAACTTCTAAGTTTGAGGAGTTCCCAGTGATGTATTTTTCCTTTTGTTGCTTGTGCTTTGAGTGTAAGGTCTAGGAAGTGGCTGCCTAATACAAGGTCTTGAATATGTTCCCCTACATTATATTCTAGTTTTATGGTACTATCTTTTATATTGAGGTCTTTGGTCCACTTTGAGTTAATTTTTGTGTAGGGTGTGAGGTAGGGGTCCTCTTTCATTCTTTTGGATATGGATGTCCAACTCTCACAGCCCAAATTGTTGAAAAGACTGTTATGTCCCAGTTCAGTGGCTTTGGGGGCCTTATCAAAGATCAGCCGGCTATAGATCTGGGAGTCTATCTCTGAATTCTCAATTCAATTCCATTTATCAGTATGTCTATCTTTGTGCCAGTACCATGCTGTTTTGGCTACTGTGGCTTTATAATAAGCTTCAAAGTCAGGGAGTATATGTCCTCCTACTTTATTTTTCTTTTTTAGATTGTTGTGTTTTTTTTTCCAATTTGAGGCATCTTCCCTCACCAAATAATTTGATAACTAGCTTTTCCAAGTCTGCAAAGTAGGTTGTTGGAATTTTGATTTTGATTACATTGAATCTGTAGATGAGTTTCAGTAGAATTGACACTTTAATGGTATTTAGCCTTCCTACTCATGAACATGGAATATTTTTCCATCTTTTTTCTTTTAGTAGAGTTATGTTGTTTGCTTTGTATAGGTCTTTTACATCTTTTGTTATGTTTATTCCTAGGTACTTGATATTTTTAGTTTCTATTGAAAATGGTATCTTTTTCTTGAGTGTCTCTTCATTCATTTCTAGCAAATAGAAACATTACTGACTTATGTGCATTAATCTTGTATCCTGCTACATTGTTAAATTTTTTTATTAGATCAAGTAGCTGTATCATTGATTTCTCAAGGTTTTCCAGGTATAAGATCATATCATCTGCAAACAATGAGAGTTTTACTTCTTCCTTTCCAATTTGGATGCGTTTTATTTCTTTGTCTTGCTGGATTGCCCTGGCTAGCACTTCTAGCACAATGTGGAATAACAGTGATGACAGCAGACATACTTGTCTCATTCCTGATCTTACAGGGAAGACTTTCAGTCACTCGCCATTGAGTACTATGCTGGCTGTAGGGTTTTCATGTATGCTCTTTATCATATTGAGGAAGTTTCCTTGAATTCCTACATTTTGAAGTGTTTTTATCAAAAAGGGATGTTTGATTTTGTTGAATGCTTTTTCAGCATCTATTGAGATGATCATTTGATTTCTCTCTTTTGATTTGTTAATCTCTTTTAATACATTGATTGATTTTCTTATGTCGAACCATCCTTGCATGCCTGGAATGAACCCCACATGGTCATGGTGTCTGATTTTTTACTGTATCTTTGGACTCTATTTGCAACTACTGTGTTGAGAATTGTTGCATCTATATTCATTAGGGATATTGGCCTGCAGTTGTTGCTTTTTGTAGCATCTTTGCTTGGTTTTGGTATTAGACTGATGTTAGCTTCATAAAATGTGTTACTAGTGCTCCATTTTCTTCAATGTTTTGGAAGAGTTTAAGTAAGACTGGTGTCAATTCTTTTTGAAAAATTTGATAAAATTCCCCTGTGAAGCCATCTGGACATGGGCATTTGTTTGTGGGAAGTTTTTTGATGACTGATAGGTTCTCTTTTCTTGTGATTGGTTGGTTGAGGTCTTCTATTTCTTCTCTGGTCAGTCTTGGTTGTTCATGTGTTTCCGGGAAATTGTCCATTTCCTCTACATAATCCAGTTTGTTGGCATACAGTTGTTCATAGTATCCTCTTATAATTTTTTTAATTTCTTCATGATCCATAGTATTCTCAACTTTCTTATTCATTATTTTGTTTACTTGGGTCTTCTCTCTTTTTGATTTTGTCAGTCTAGCTAGGGGCTTGTCAATTTGCTGATCTTCTCAAAGAATGAATGTATGTTGTTGTTTATTCTCTCTATTGTTTTTTTTTTTCATTCTCTGTGTAATTTAGTTCTGCTTTAACCCTTGTTATTTCTTGTCTTCTACTTGGTTTAGGATTGGTTTCCTGTTCATTTTATAGCTTCTTCAGTTGTTCCATTAGTTCTTTGATTTCAGCTCCTTCTTCCTTTTAGATGTATGCATTTATTGCTATAAATTTCCCTCTCAGTACTGCTTTTGCTGCATCCTACAGGTATTGTTATGTTGTGTTCTCATTTTCACTCATCTCTATATATTTAGCAATTTCTCTTGCTATTTCTTCTTTAACCCATTGATTGTTTAGGAGTGTGCTGTTTAACCTCCAGGCATTTGTGAATTTTCTAAGTCTCTGATGGTTATTGACTTCTAATTGTATTCCATTGTGGTCAGAGAATGTGCTTTGAATAATTTCAATCTTTTTAAATTTATTGAGGCTTGTTTTATGTCCCAGCATATGATCTATTCTGCTGAAAGTTCCATGAGCACTAGAGAAGAATGTGTACCCTGGTGATTTGGGATGTAATGTTCTATATATGTCTATTAAATCCAATTCACTTATCAGATTGTTTAAGTTTTCAATTTCCTTATTGGTCTTCTGTCTGGTTGATCTGTCTATAGGAGACAGTGATGTGTTGAAGTCTCCCACAATTATTGTGGAAACATCAATTGCTTCCTTCAGTATTGCCAGTGTTTCTCTCATGTATTGTGACACCTTGATTGGGTGCATAGACATTTATGGTTGTTATTTCCTCTTGTTGAATTGCCCATTTTATTAGTATGTAGTGACCTTCTGTGTCTCTCATAACATCCTTGCATTTAAAGTCTATTTTATCTGAGATTAGTATTGCTACTCCTGCTTTCTTTTGGCTGTAGCTTGCATGAAATATTTTTCCATCCTTTCACTTTCAATTTCTTGTATGCAGCATATTTTTTGTTCCATTCTGCTAATCTATATCTTTTAATTGGGGAGTTTAATCCATTTACATTCAACATTATAACTGTGAAGGCACTTCTTGAATCAGACATCTTATCCTTTGGTTTATGTTTGTCATATATATTTTTCCCTCTCACTATTAATATCCTTTAATGTACCCATAATGAATCTCTTTAGTACTGAAACTTTCTCCGTGTCTCTCTCTTCCTTCTTTGTTTCTCTGTCTGTAGGGCTTCCTTTAGTATCTCCAGTAGGGCAGGTCTCTTGTTAGAAAATTCTCTCAGCATTTGTTTGTCTGTGAAAAATTTAAGCTCTCCCTAAAAGTTGAAGGAGAGCTTTGCTGGATAAAGTATTCTTGGTTGGAAATTTTTCTCACTCAGAATTTTAAATATGTCATGCCACTGCCTTCTCGCCTCCATGGTGGCTGCTGAGTAGTCACTACTTAGTCTTATGCTGTTTCCTTTGTATGTGGTGAATTGCTTTTCCCTTACTGCTTTCAGAACTTGCTCCTTCTCTTTAGTATTTGACAGTGTGATCAGAATATGTCTCTGAGTGGGTTTATTTGGATTTATTCTATTTGGAGTGTGCTGGGCATTTATGATTTGTGTATTTATGGTGTTTAGAAGATTTGGGAAGTTTTCCTCAACAATTGCTTTGAATACTCTTTCTAGACCTTTGCCCTTCTTTTCCCCTTCTAGAACACCAATGAGTCTTATATTTGGACATTTTGTATTATCTGTCGTATCCCTGAGGTCCATTTCAATTTTTTTGATTTTTTTCCCTATTCTTTCTTTTTTCTTTCATTTTCTGTTCTGTCATCTTCCAGGTCACTGATTCGTTGTTCAACTTCCTCTAGTCTTGTACTATGAGTATTCAGAATCTTTTTAATTTTGCCAACAGTTTCTTTAATTTCCATAAGATCATCTATTTTTTTTTTTATTTACTCTTGCAATGTCTTCTTTATGCTCTTCTAGGGTCTTCTTGATGTCCTTTATATCCTGTGCCATGCACTTCTTCATGTCCTTTATATCCTGTGCCATGGTCTTGTTGTTCATCTTTAGTTCTTTGATTAGTTTCTCCAGGTACTGTGTCTCCTCTGATCTTTTGATTTGGGTGCTTGGGCTTGGGTTATCGATATCGTCTGTTTTTTTATATGCTTTAATATTTTCTGTTGTTTTTGGCCTCTTGGCATTTGCTTAACTTGATAGGGTTCTTTTAGGATTTGTAGACCTATTGAAATCCTTATCTCTAATTTGTCAGATCTACAGCTTTGTGGAGTACACTTTAACTAACCAGCAGGTGGCGTCCATGAGCCACCTGTTCCCCTCAAGCCAGTTCTCCCCCACTTTGTCTTTGTGGTGAGTGGGGGAGTGAGTCTTGTGGGGTCCAATTGGTGTACCAAGCTTGTGTGTGTAGTTGGTGTTGCCCACCCTGTATATGGGGTGTGTGTCTGGGCAGTCAGGGAGGGGGTGCGGCTCTAAAAATCAAATCTCCCTTGTGTTCCTGGAGTTTTAAAGCTGCTGCAATAGTCTAATCCTTCAGTTCAGTCCTGACACAGTTTGACTCTGCCAGTGACCCACAAGTCCTTGGTATTGGTGTATGGCCCCTGAGACTTGCAAGTGGGTCCCTCTTCCATGCCATGCACCCCCATGTCCTCTGTTGAGGCATGACTGTGCTATGTCACAGGTGAGTGCTGTCCCCCCATGGCAGTTCTGGGCTGCAGCGCTGTGTAGGGAGGCTCCCAGTCTGCTGAAAGTGTGGCTGAATGGGGCATGTTAATTCACACTGCTCCTCTTTCCCAACTCTGGGACAACCAGCTGAGGGTGCAGGGAAGGCTAATGTCCACACCTGATTTTGTGGTGTGTGCATGTTATTGCAAGCACTTCCATCACACTGGGTTGTCTGGGGCAGCTCTGGGCTATGGGGCTGGTGATGGACAGGAGTGTTCCCTCTCCACCAGGATTATGGCTGTTAGAGCATGCCCCTCTTTTCTTGGGAAGTTGTGGTGTTTAGGGAATTTTCTCAGCCACTGGATTATTGCCTTTTGTCTCAGAGCTCTCTTAGTTCTGCTCTTATCTTGACCTGTCCAAATTGCAAGTCTTTGAGGCTTTCCGTATTGAGCTTCTTAGAGTAATTGTTTTAGAAAAAGAGAAAAAGATTTAAAAAAAAGTTCCTCCTTGCAGATCTAATGGGTTATTGAAATGCTAAGAGACAAAGCAATTAGGACCATTAAGGAAAGGTCCAGGGGGCAGAGAAGCTGGTTTTTCTTCTGGATTCGCATATGCACCTGACTCTGCCTGAGCTCTGGCTTTCTCCTTTCTATGTTCACCAGAACTCCAAAAAGCTTCTGCTTTTATTTTTGGGTTTTTCTTGCTGTTTTTGCTATCCGTATCTCCTCTCTGCCAGGCTGGCTGCTCCCAGATTCTCTGGTGTCTGGTCTCAGTCTATCTATGATTGGAGTTTGGATCAGTAGAATGAGTTTCCAATAAGAACCACCAATGACAGTCTCCCTCCTCATTCCCAGTGCTGACAGCCCCTCCTCCCACAGGACTGAGCTTGGCAGGGAGGGGCACTGGTCACCTGGCTGCAAAAACTTACAGATTTCACTGATCTCAGCAGTTCCACATGTTCATGAGTGTTGTATGAAGTGTGCCCAAAGTCAAATTGCTCTGCAGTGTCCAGTCCATGCAGTTCCTGGCTTTCTACCTATTTCCCTGGAGGAGTAACTAAAATGTATACCTCACCACTCTGCCATCTTGCCCCACATCCTAGAATCTTGTCCAGATGTTAGATTGTATCCCAACTTTAAACCATCACTGATAAATTGTACTACGTAAATCATGAAAATTCTGTTTGTAAGTATAGAAGTGAATTGTGGGTATAAAACGGTCATGTCATTTGGATAATGGCCCTAGACAGCTTTTATGTAATAAGTAATAAAATTCATGACTAATGATACATAAAATAAAACTTTCTTTGTGGTAAGATACTCCCTTTATTAATGCTATGAAGGGGGGGGGTCCATAAGGAACTAGCAATCTGTGTGAAGATTGACCTCAAGTGATACTTTTATTTTAAGATTTCCTCTTTTGGTTTTTATTAACATCTTCTATGAGCATTTTGGCCCAAAGAGATTGAGGCCTAATTATGTTGGACTGTTCTGACCTGATTTAAGTGTTCTGATAGCCAGTTGTGGATGTAGTGGGTGAGAGCTGAATAATCTCTTCCTGATAAGCTCTAAACTCCATTAATTTCCACTAACTTGAGATTCATGGTGGGACAAGCTTTATTTTCCAGCTTGGCACTAATTTAGAATCAGAGGAATCCCAGTGCTTTTTAAAATTTGTGTGTTGTTTTCTTTACAAAAGCTCTTGTTTTTGGAAAATAGAGCTTATGGGTAGAGTGTTATTTCATTATTTGCATATGAAATAAAATCATTTCTAAAGTAAGAAAAAAGAGATCAAAGGAGACACGGTACTTGGAACAATAAAGCAAAGAACTAAAGACAAACAATGAGAGCATGGCACATATAAAGGACCTGAAGAAGACCTGAGAAGAGCATAAAGAAGAAATTGTACAAGTAAATAAAAAATAGATGGTCTTATGGAAATAAAAGAAACTGTTGACCAAACTGAAAAGATTCTGGATACTCACTGTACAAGACTGGAAGAAGCTGAAAAAATGAATCAGTGACCTTGAGGAAAACAGAACAGAAAGTGAAAGAACAAACAAAAGAATGGGGAAAAATTTGAAAAAATCAAAATGTACCTCAGGGATATGACAGATAAGATAAAATGTCCAAATATAAGACTTGGTGTTCCAGAAGGGGAAGAGAAGGGTAATGGTCTAGGAAGAGTATTCAAAGTAATTGTTCGGTTAAAATTCATAAATACACATAAAAACAACATAAATACACAAACCATAAATGCCCAGTGAACTCCAAATAGAATAAATCCAAATAAACCCACTCAGAGACATATTCTGATCAGATTGTCAAATACTGAAGAGAAAGAGCAAGTTCTGAAAGCAGTAAGAGAAAAGCAATTCACCACTTACAAAGGAAGCAGCATAAGACTAAGTAGTGACTATTCAGTGGTTACCTGGAGGTGAGAAGGCAGTGGCATGGCATATTTTAAATTCTGAGAGAGAAAAATCAACAACCAACAATTCCTTATCCAGCAAAGCTCTCCTTCAAATTTGAGGGAAAGCTTAAATTTTTCACAGACAAACAAATGTTGAGAGAGTTTGAAAACAAGAGACCTGCCCTACTTGAGATACTAAAGAGAGCCCTACCAACGGAGGAAAAAAGAAAGGAGAGAGAGATATGGAGAAAGGTTCAGTACTAAAGAGATTCAGTATGGGTATGTTAAAGGACATTTAGAGAGAAAGGGAAAAGATATATCTGACAAACATAAACCAAAAGATAGGAAGGCTGAGTCAAGAAATGCCTCCACAGTAATAATGTTGAATATAAATGGATTAAATTCCTCAATTAAAAGATATAGATTGGCAGAATGGATCAAAAAACATGAAAAATCAATATGTTGCATACAAGAGACTCATCTTAGACACAGGGACACAAAGAAATTGAAAGTGAAAGGATGGAAAAAAAATATTTCATGCAAGCTACAGCCAAAAGGAAACAGGAGTATCAATAATAATCTCACATAAAAGTGACTTTAAATTCAAGGATGTTATGAGAGACAAAGAAGACCACTCCATGCTAAAAAAGGGACAATTCAAAAAGAAAAAATAACAATCATAAATGTTTATGCACCCAATCAAGTTGCCACAAAATACACGAGAAAAACGCTGGCAAAACTGAAGGAAGCAATTGATGTTTCCACAATAACTGTGGGAGGCTTCAACACATCACTCTCTCCTATAGCTAGATAAAAAAGACAGAGGACCAATAAGGAGATTGAAAACCTAAACAATCTGATAAATGAATTGGATTTAACAGACATATATAGAACATTACATCCCAAATCACCAAGATACACGTTATTCTCTAGTGCTCACAGAACTTTCTCCAGAATAGATCATACACTGGGATGTAAAACAAGCCTCAGTAAATTAAAAAAAAAAAACTGAAATTATTCAAAGCACATTCTCTGACCACAATGGAATACAATTAGGAGTCAATAACCAACAGAGACCTAGAAAATTCACAAATGCCTGGAGGTTAAACAGCACACTCCTAAACAATCAATGGGTTAAAGAAGAAATAGCAAGAGAAATTACTAAATATATAGAGATAAATGAAAATGAGAACACAACCTACCAAAACCTATGGGATGCGGCAAAAGCAGTACTGAGGGGAAATTTATAACACTAAATGCATATATTAAAAAGGAAGAAGGAGCCAAAATCAAAGAACTAATGGATCAACTGAAGAAGCTAGGAAATGAACAGCAAACCAATCCTAAACCAAGTAGAAGAAAAGAAATAACAAAGATTAAAACAGAAATGAATGACATACAGAACAAAAAAACAATAGAGAGGATAACGCCAAAAGTTGGTTCTTTGTGAAGATCAACAAGATTGACAAGCCCCTAGCTAGACTGACAAAATCAAAAAGAGAGAAGACCCATGTAAACAAAATAATGAATGAGAAAGTTGACATTACTACAGATCCTGAAGAAATTAAAAAAAAATTTTAAGAGGATACGATGAACAACTGTATAGCAACAAACTGGATAATACAGAGGAAATGGACAATTTCCTGGAAATGTATGAACAACCTAGACTGACCAGAGAAGAAACAGAAGACCTAAACCAACCAATCACAAGCAAAGAGATCCAATCAGTCATCAGAAAGCTTCCCAAAAATAAATGCCCAGGGCCAGATGTCTTCACAGGGGAATTCTATTAAACTTTCCAAAAAGAACTGACACCAATCTTACTTAAACTCTTTCAAAACATCAAAGAAAATGGAACACTGCCTAACTCATTTTATGTAGCTAACATCAATCTGATACCAAAACCATGCAAAGATGCTACAAAAAAGGAAAACTACAGGCCAATCTCCATTATGAATATAGATGCAAAAATTCTCAACAAAATACCTGCAAATCGAATCCAAAGACACATTAAAGAAATCATACACCATGACCAAGTGGGGTTCATTCCAGGCATGCAAGGATGGTTCAACATAAGAAAATCAATCAATGTATTACAACACATTAACAAATCAAAAGGGAAAAATCAAATGATCACCTCAATAGATGCTGAGAAAGCATTTAACAAAATCAAACATCCCTTTTTCATAAAAACACTTCAAAAGGTAGGAATTGAAGGAAACTTCCTCAATATGATAAAGAACATATATGAAAAACCCACAGCCAGCATAGTACTCAATGGTGAGAGATGAAAGCCTCCCCTCTAAGATCAGGAACAAGACAAGGATGCCCACTAACACCACTGTTATTCAACATTGTGCTGGAAGTGCTAGCCAGGGCAATCTGGCAAGATAAAGAAATAAAAGGAATCCAAGCTGGAAAGGAAGAAGTAAAACTTTCATTGTTTGAAGATGATATGACATTATATCCGGAAAGCCCTGAGAAATCATCGATACAGCTACTAGAGCTAATAAACAAATTTAGCAATTTAGCAGGATACAAGATTAATGCATGTAAGTCAGTAATGTTTCTATATGCTAGAAATGAACAAACTGAAGAGACACTCAAGAAAAAGATGCCATTTTCAATAGCAACTAAAAAAAATCAAACACCTAGGAATAAACTTAACCAAAGATGTAAAAGACCTATACAAAGAAAACTACATAACTCTACTAAAAGCAATAGAAGGGGGCCTTAAAAGATGGAAAAATATTCCATGTTCATGGATAGGAAGGCTAAATGTCATCAAGATGTCAATTCTACCCAAACTCATCCACAGATTCAATGCAATCCCAATCAGAATTCCAACAACCTACTTTGCAGACTTGGAAAAGCTAGTAATCAAATTTATTTGGAAAGGAAGATGCCTCGAATTGCTAAAGACACTCTAAAAAAGAAAAATGAAGTGGGTGGACTTACACTCCCTGACTTTGAAGCTTATTATAAAGCCATAGTAGCCAAAACAGCATGGTACTGGCACAAAGATAGACATATTGATCAGTGGAATCGAATTGAGAATTCTGAGATAGATCCCCAGATCTATGGCTGACTGATCTTTGATAAGGCCCTCAACGTCACTGAACTCAGTCATAATGGTCTTTTCAACAAATGGGACTGGGAGAGTTGGATATCCATATCCAAAAGAATGAAAGAGGACCACTACCTCACACCCTCCACAAAAATTAACTCAAAATGGATCAAAGATCTCAATATAAAAGAAAGCAACATAAAACTCCTAGAAGATAATTTAGGGAAACATCTTCAAGAACTTTTATTAGGCAGCCACTTCCTAGACTTTACACCCAAAGCACAAGCAACAGAAGAAAAAATAGATAAATGGGAACTCCTCAAGCTTAGAAGTTTCTGTACCTCAAAGGAATTTGTCAAAAGGTAAAGAGGCAGCTGTCTCAATGGGAAAATTTTTGGGAAGCTATGTATCTGACAAAAGACTGATATCTTGCATATATAAAGAAATCCTACAACTCAATGATGATAGTACAGACAGCCCAATTATAAAATGTGCAAAAGATATGAAAAGACAGTTCTCTGAAGAGGAAATACAGATGTCCAAGAAACACATGAAAAAATGTTCAGCTTCACTAGCTATTAGAGAGATGCAAATTAAGACTACAATGGGATACCATCTCACACCAATTAGAATGGCTCCCATTAAACAAACAGGAAACTACAAATGCCGGAAAGGATGTGGAGAAATTGGAATTTCTCTTCATTGTTGGTGGAACTGTATAATGGTTCAGCCACTCTGGAACACAGTTTGGCAGTTCCCTAGAAAACTATATATAGAGTTACCCTTCGATCCAGCGATTGCACTTCTCAGTATATACCCGGAAGATCTGAAAGCAGTGACATGAACAGATACCTGCACACCAATGCTCATAGCAGCATTATTCACAATTCCCAAGAGATGGAACAACCCAAATGTCCTTCAACAGATGAGTGGATAAATAAAATGTGGTATATACACACCATGTAATACTATGTGGCAGTAACAAGGAACAATGTTGTGAAACATATGACAACGTGGATGAACCTTGAAGACATAAAGCTGAGCAAAAAAGCCAGGCACAAAAAGAGAAATATATGCTACCACTAATGTGAACTTTGAAAAATGTAAAACAAATGGTTTATAATGTAGAATGTAGGGGACCTAGTGATAAAGAGCAATTAAGGAAGGGGAAACGATAATCCAATAAGAACAGATAAGCTATCGTGGGTAAATTTAACATTCTGAGAATGCCCAGGAATGACTATGGTCTGTTAATTTCTGATGGGTATAGTAGGAACAAGTTCACAGAAATGTTGCTATATTAGGTTACTTTCTTGGGGTAGAGTCGGAACATGTTGGAAGTAAAGTAGTTATCATAGGTTACTTGTCTTTTTCTTACTCCGTTGTCATGGTCTGTTAGAAATGTTCTTTTATTCTATGTTTTTTTTCAAGTTTTTTTTTATTTTTTATACAGTTGATTTAAAAAAAGTTAATTTAAAAAAAAAACAAGGAAAATAAATTTCAGAGCCCCCTTCAGGAGCTGGTGGAAAATGCAGGGGTATTGGCCTGCCCCACCTCGATGGTTGCTAATGTGCTCACAGACATAGGGGACTGGTGGTTTGATGGGTTGAGCCCTCTACCACAGGACTTGCTCTTGGGAAGACTGTTGCTGCAAAGGAGAGGCTAGGCCTCCCTATAATTGTGCCTAAGAGCCTCCTCCCAAATGCCTCTTTGTTGCTCATATGTGGCCCTCTCTCTGTAGCTAAGACAACTTGGCAGGTAAAATCACTGCCCTCCCCACTATGTGTGATCAGACACCCAGGGGAGTGAATCTCCCTGGCAACATGGAATATGACTCCCAGGGAAGAATGTAGACCCGGCATCATGGGATGGAGAACATCTTCTTGACCAAAAGGGGGAAATGAAAGAAATGAAATAAGCTTCATTGGCAGAGAGATTCCAAAAGGAGCTGAGAGGTCGCTCTGGTGGGCAATTTTATGCACAATATAGACAGCCCTTTTTAAGTTCTAATGAATTGGGGTAGCTGGTGGTGGATACCTGAAACTATCAAACTACAACCCAGAACCCATGAATCTTGAAGATGATTGTATAAAAATGTAGCTTATGAGGGGTGACAATGGGATTGGGAAAGTGATAAGGACCACACCTCCCTTTGTCTAGTTTATGGATGGATGAGTAGAAAAATGGGGGGAGGAAACAAACAACAAACAAAGGCACCCAGTGTTCTTTTTTACTTTAATTGTTCTTTTTCATTTTAATTATTATTCTTGTTTTTGTGTGTGTGTGTGGTAATGAAGGTGTCAGGGATTGATTTTGGTGATAAATGCACAACTATGTAATGGTACTGTGAACAATCGAATGTGCGATTTGTTTTGTATGACTACATGGTATGTGAATATATCTCAATAAAATGAATATTAAAAAAATCTAACATCCATAACATCTGATGTTTTATAGATAGAATGTAGGAGAAATGTATTTTTAATTAACTTTCATTTGAGTGACCTCATGAAAAAAATGCATCAGTAGTTTAGAAGTTTCAAGTATCAGGAAGAGATTTTCAAAAGCACATATAGAAATGGTTACAGACAGGAGATTTCTAAGAAATGTCTTTCATGTCCATGCCCTGTTGTAATTGCAGTAAATTTTTTTCTTCCAGCTGCTTTCCTTTGCCTGCAAGAGAAGCCCAGAAAAGATGGATGTTTTGCTTGACTTCTTTGATGTCCTGAACTTTCTGTAGTTCTTTATTTTTCTTCAACCTGTTCATTATAAATTTAGCTTGGTGTTTCTGTTTAATTTCTTCAACTCTCTTCATTGCATCAATAGTTTTATTCCATAGCTCTCCCTGGTACTTGACAGATTCATTTGTACATTTTTCAAATTCAAATGAATTATCCACTGTAAGCTCTTTACCAGCTGCCTTCTGGAATGCTTTAGTCCACTTGACCTTGCAAGGATTATGCTTCTTTTTAAAGTTTTTATGACATTTGGATTTACAGAATCTGAACACCTTACAATCGTTGCAGATGAACATCATTCCATGGCTGGGATAGATTGGCCCTGAACAGAAATAACACTTCTTGATATGCATATTGAGCCCGCATGTGAACCCACCTCCTTTGATTTTTTGATTTGGGTGTTTGGGTTTGGGTTATCCATATCATCTGGTTTTGTCATATGCTTTTAAATTTTCTGTTATTTTTGTTTTTGGCCTCTTGGCATTTGCTTAACTTGATGAGGTTCTTTTAGGATATGTAGACTTATTCAAACACTTAACTCTAATTTGTCAGATCTACAGTTTGGTGGCATACACTTTCTCTAACTGACCAGCATGTGGCATCCATGAGCCACCTATTCCCTTCAAGTCAGTTCTCCTTAACTTTGTCTTTGTGGTGAGTGGGGGTCTAAATCTTGTGGGGGTCAAATTGGTGCACCACATTTGCATGTGTAGTTAGTGCTGCCCACCCTGAATGTGGGGCATGTGTCTGAGCCATTAGGGAGGGAGGGTGGCTTTAATAATCAAACTTCCCAGGTGTTCCTGGAGATTTAAAGCTGTTGCGATAGTCTAAACCTTCATTTCTGTCTCACCACAGTTTGTCTCTGCTGCTGACCCACAAGTCCTTGGTATTGGTGCATGGTCCCTGGAACTTCTGCATGGGTCGCTCTTCCAAGCCATGCACTCCTAGGGCTTCTGGTGAGGGAAGACTTGCTATATCACAACTGAGCACCATACCCCATGGGAATTTCTGGGCTGCAGGGCCATGTAGGGGCATTCCCAGCCTGCTGAAAGGGTGGCTGTTAATTTCCCCCTTTTTGCACACCTCTGCCTTCCTAGCTCTGGGGTTACTGGCTGCTGGTGTGTGAAAGGCTATTGTCCATGCCAGATATTGTGGTGTGTGCACATATTGCTGGAAACACTTCATGCCATGCTGGGTTGTTTGGCACAGCTCTGGGCTGTGGCACCAGTGCTGGGCAGGAGTGTTCCCAGCCCCCCAGGAAGATGGCTGTGTGGGTTGTGGTTTTTTCCCCTTTTCACTAACCTCTGCCTTCCTAGCTCTGAGACTATTAGCAGCAGGTTCATGAAAGACTATTGTCCACACTAGATATTGATGCATGCCCACAGGTTGTGGAACACAGTTCCTGCCATGCTTCACTGTGTGGTTCTTGCTGCCATATCTGCAGCTTCTTTTGGGTTTTTTAAAACTAGTCCAACTCCAAATGCCAACCCCCAGTTTCCCCAGACTGCAGCATGGCTGTTGGGTATCCAGCATCCTCACTCACTCATTTCAGAATGCAGACTCCCAGTTTCAACAAGTGCACGGTCCTTGTGGATTTAGCAGACCTTGTCCAGCTGGTGCATCACTGGATCTGATGTTCTGGGTCACTTTCTGTCTTTTTTCTAGTATTTTTCATGGAGATTTTTTTGCCCTGTCTCTCCTAACAACCATCTTGTGGAAGCCCCAACAGATATTTTTAAACAATGTTCACTGTGGCATTATCCACAATTGCCAAAGATGGGAGCAATGCAAGTGTCAATCAACAAATGAATGGATCAACAAATGTGTTATATACATATTAGAGAATATTATTCAGCAGTAAGAAGGAATGAGGTACTGTTGAATATGACAACATGATTGAACCTTGAGGTAATTACGTAAAATGAAATAAGTCAGACACAATAGGCTATTGTATGATCTCACTGATATGACCTAATTATAATGAGCAAAATCATAGAGTGATTATCTAGAATATAGGTTATGAGAAGATAGAATGGGGTAGAGAAAGGGGAGCTGATGCCTAATTTGTGCAGAAGTCCAATTTATGTTGATTGTAAATTTTTGGAAATGGATAGTGGTAATTATAGCATATTATTGTGTGTGTATTCGACAGCACTGAATTATGTTGATGAAAGTGGTTGAAAATGGAAAGTTTTGGGTCATGTGTGTCACAAGAAGGAAAGTTAGAAGACAAAACATGGGAATGTATAACACAGAGAAATCTATTGTGGATGATGATCTGTTGTTAATAATACAAATATGAGATTATTCTTTCATGAATTATAACAAATGTATGACACTAGTACAAAGTGTTAATAATATGGTGGTATATGAGGAAAGCACACCTAATATAAGCTATTGACTATAGTTAACAGTAATATTTTAACATTCTTTCAATTGTAATAAAGTTACCACATTAATGCAGTGTCAACAATAGAGGGATATATGGGAAGATTGTATTTTTTGCATATCTTTTCTGTAAATATACAGATCTCTAATTAAAAAATAATAAGAAGAACACATTATGGTAAGTGAAAGAAACCAGATACAAAGTACTATATTTTGTATATTTCCATTTATATAATATATAAATATAAATAAATTTTAGAGATGCAATTAGATTAGAGATTATGTAGGACACAGAAAAGATAAGGGATTGACAGGTGACTGCTAAGGATATGGGTTTTCTTTTTGATGAATGAGAATGTTCTAAAATTGATTGTGGTGATGAATGCACAACTCTGTGATTATACTAAAAGCCACTGATTGTACACTTTGTATGGATTGAATGATATGTGAATATATCTCAAACTGTTTTTTAAAAAAGCTGAAATCAACAAAACTGGAAGAGAAGGGAGAGACCAGCAGATGCCACCATGTGCCTTGCTGTGTGACAGAGGAGCCAAGGAATACCAACAACTGGTCTTCCAGAAGAAAGCATTGCCCTGGTAATGAATTGATTTGGACATTTTTTGGCCTCAAAACTGTAAGAAATATTTCATGGTATTTGCATTATGAAACCTAGAAAACTAAAAGAGTTTTTGATCCATCTTTAATATTTGTCTTACTATACTGTGGTTGTGTTGTTCTCTGTTGCAACCCCAGTACCTAGCATGTTGACTGTTACATATATATATAGATTGACTAAATAAATAAGGCCAGAATTAAGACTAGTTTATAGCCATTAGAGATAGATTTTTGAACATTTAAAAAATCATTATAATAATTAGAACAGTCCAAAATACAATAGGCTTTACTGTGAAGTATGGATTTCTCTGTGACTGGAGATGTCCAGGGAGGAGTTAGATACTGTTAGGGAGAGTGCACAGGACTAGCAGTTTTCTGAACTCCTATCCAACTTTGAATACTGTTATCTGGAAATAAAATTTGCATACAGAAGAAGGAAAAATACTCATGGGAGGGGGAAATATGAATAGTCCTTGATTATATATTTAAATTTAATAAAGTTTCTTCCATTTATTTGTTCTATCATATTAATGCACTTTATTAAACAAATATGACTTTCATAATCAGTTTATTCAAGTGTTCACAAAAGTCACTTTTTCTATAAGCAGACTTTATTTGTATCTTGAGCCTTTATTCTAACTAACAGCAGAAACTTGCTATTCATCAATTCTGGATAAGCTCAAGTCATTGTCAAGTATTCTGAGTTATATCAGGATTCAATTCAATCTATTCTGGATTCCTCCTCCCCTCATCCTCATCACACTGGGGTGGCAGGTACATTTCCAGCTATTCAGGTAGTATGACATCTAGGGAACACACCTGGTTATTTGTGTCTGTCCATACTGACACCCACTAAAGCATGTCAGTTTGTCTCTTCTGGGCTAATGTGTCCCATCTATACTAGCACTTACTCAGATGACTTCAGTTACATCTGTCTTTTATTTTTACCATCTACACTTCTTCTCACCCCCCACCTCACTCAGTTTCTATTTCTCAGTATCAAAATCACAGTCCTTTAAGATATTCTCTCTCTCTCTCTCTCTCTCTCTCTCTCTCTCTCTCTCTCTCTCTCTCTCTCTCTCTCTCTCTCTCTCTCTCTCCACTCCAACATATTTCCTGGTGGCATAAAGAAACAGAATTACTCTTATGTCACTCTGGCTGTGAAAGGTTCCTTCCATCCCTGGTAACATATTGGTAGAGGGCACCTCTGGAAATCTACTGTCTCCCAGAATTGTAATTATGAAGAACACAAGGTACCTAATTTCTCAGAGGTTCTTCTCTCAGGGTCCCTTCTTAGAAAGCATACATAAATTCAGGCTATGTTCCTTTTTCTAGTGCTCCTCTTCCCATCTATAAACTCCTTGTCATGTGTTTGGTGGAAATGTGTTACTTATGCCATCTTTGATTATTTTCAATATTATTGTATATAGCATAATTTTGGCTATTGATGCTAGAGTATATTTTAATTAAATTCAGTTTTATTGAGATACAGTCACATGTCACATAATCATCCATGGTGTACAATGAACTGTTCACAGTACCATCACATAGTTATGCCTTCATCACCCCAATCTATTTTTGAACATTTTCCTTACACCATAAAGAATCAGAATAAGAATAAAAAATAAAGTAAAAAGGAACACCAAAATCATCCTCTGATCCCACCCTATTTTTCATTTAGTCCTTGTCCCCATTTTCCACTCATCCATCCATACACTGGATAAAGGGAGTGTGATCCACAAGGTTTTCACAATCACACTGTCACCCCCCATAAGCTACATTGCTATATGCTCATCTTCAAGAGTCAAGTCCAGTAGGTTGGAGTTTGATAGTTTCAGGTACTTACTTCTAGCTATTCCAATACATTAAAACCTAAAGAGGGTTATCTGTATAGTGCATAAGAATGTCCACCAGAGTGACCTCTCAACTCCATTTGAAATCTCTCAGCCACCAAAGCTTCACTTTGTTTCATCTTGCATCCCCATGAGACACATCCCCATGAGTCATATCCTGTGTTGCCAGGGAGATTTCCACCCCTGGGAGTCAGGTCCCATGTAGGGAGGAGGGCAGTGAGTTCACCTGCCTAGGTGGGTTAGCTAGAGAGAGAGGGCCACATCTGAGCAACAAAGAGGTACTCAGGGAGGAGACTCTTAGGCACAATTATAAGCAGGTTTAGCCTCTCCTTTGCAGGAATGAGTTTCATAAGGGCATGCATACCAAGCCATCAGTCCTCAATATTAGTGAGAACATCAGCAACAATCCAGGTGAGGAAGCCCAACATTTCTGCCTTTTCCCCCGACTCCTCTGGGGGACTCTGCATATACATTTTTATTCTCTGCTGAAATTACTTTGGGATGTGTTGTTATTTCATTCTGACCTATACAAACCTACCATATCTCTCTTCCTATTCAAATTTCCATGTAATTGTTGTGTTTGAATAAACAGACTGTAGAAGTTATATTATTTAGAAAATATAGATCCTGCAGCAAATACACATCTCATCCCTATGTCTCACATGGAATTTGAAGATTTTATACACAGTCAGTTTCAACCTTTACCCTTTGGCCCTATTTGCCCTATTCTTAACCAGGTCTGCTTCATTCATATCTCTAATTGAAGTCTGGGCTCTTTTTCAGCTTTTTTTAAAACAGTTGCTGTACACATTAATACATTCATATCTACTAAGCTCTAGCTCTGAGTTTCAGGTGTCACAGATACCCAACGTTCCAGAGACCGATCAAGTTATGCACAAAGTGATCAGCATCTCAGAGTTTGGATATAGCCATTACAATTCAGGAATAGATTTGACTGTTGTAAAAGCTTACAATCTAGGGACCATTATCATAATTATTTCCCTGTTAGGCTGTGCTCTAAGATTCAATTCTGAGTTTACACATTGTAGTAAGTCCATATTGGTGAATCATTATAGCATTTGTCTTTGTTTCTGGTGTACTTCACTCAAAATGCTGTCTACAGGATCCACTCACCTCTTGCATCTCTCACAGCTTCACTCCTTCTCATAGTTGCTCAATATTCCATTGTATGCATACACTACAGCTCACCATTCTGTTCCACATTTGATGTACCCTTAGGCCACTTCCACCCATTGCAAATTATGAATACTGCCTCCATAAACACCAGTGTACCAATGTCCATTCATGTCTCTGCTCTCTGGTCTTCCAAGTACATGCTCATAATGAGGTTGCAGGACCTTATGGCCCCCACATCCTTAGCTTCATGTGGAACCACCACACTGACCTCCAGAAAGACTACACCATTCTGCCTCCTCAACAGTACTAGGTACATCCCTCTCTCCATGTTTTCTCCAGCACTTTTACCTCCATTTATATTTTTTCTACAATTTTATAGAGGTACAATCACATACCATACCATTATCCACAGTGTACAGTCAGTTGTTCATGGTATCATCATACAGTTGTACATTTATCACCACAGTCAGCACTTGAACATATTGATTACTATGAAAGAGGTTCTTTAGTGAATAATAAACAAAGGTAATAAGAAAAATTAAATGTCGTACAACATAATAGTAAGGACAGAAAACACTGCTATCAAGAATCCCATATCACTCCCTTATATCCCCCTCTCTTTGGTATATTGCCTTTGTTACATTTAATGGAACTATACTACAATGTTACTGTTGTCCATAGACTCCAGTTTGCTTTGATTATATTTTTTTCTGAAGTACCATCCTTTTTTTAACACTCTGCATGGTTGACATTCATTTGTTCTCCCACATGTAAAAACATTTTTATATTTGTACATTTAGTCACAGTCATTGGCCACTGCAGTTGTTCCCAAGTTATACAGTCCCAGTATTAATCATCTATCTTTACCTCTGGTGTCATACATTCCCCTATCCCACCTCTTTCAGCTTTACTCACAGACATCTTTGTTCAGTATAGTTACAATATTGTGCTACCATCACAGTCTTATGATATCTATTTCTGGATCTATATATGCAATCCTGCTGAACATTCTATAGTCCTTCAGCTTCAAATGCCAATCTCTACTCTCTTTCATTCTCTTGGTAGCCTGTGTTATAAGCTTTTAACTCTCAAAGTTTGCTCATTAATATTAATTCCTATTAGTGAGACCATACAGTATTTGTCCTTTTGTTTCTGGCTAACTTCACTCAATATAATGTCCTCAAGTTTCATCCATGTTATTATATGTTCCATGTCTTTGTTCTGTCTTACAGCTGCATAATATTCCATCATGTGTATATACCACAGTTTGTTTATCCACTCATCCATTGATGGACTTTTAGGCTGTTTCCATCTCTTGGCAATCATGAATAATGTCACAATAAACATCTGTTTACAAATGTCCGTTTGTGTCTTAACTTTCAGTTCCTTTGAGTATATACCTACAATGGAATAGCTGGATCACATGGCAAATCTATACTTAGCTTCCTGAGGAAATGCCACACTGTCTTCCAGAGTCATTGCACCATTCTACATTCCCACCAACAATGAACAACTGTGCCTCTTGCTGCATATCCTGTCCAGCACTTGTATTTTTTTTTTTTTTGCATAATGGCCATTATGGTAGGTGTGAGATGATATCTCATTGTGGTTTTGATTTGCATTTCCCTAATAGCCATTGAAGTTGAGTCTTTTTTCACATGTTTTTGAGCCATTTGTATTTCCTCTTCAGAAGAGTGTTTGTCCATGTCTTTTGCCCATTCTTAAATTGAGTTGTTTGTCTTTCTGTTGTTGAGTTGTAGGATTGCTTTATATGCTCGGGATATTAAATCTTTATCTCATATGTGGTTTCAAAATATTGCCTCCCATTGTGTCAGCTGCCTTATTCCTTTTCTAACAAAGTCCTTTGATGTACAAAAGTGTTTGATTTTGAGGAGATCCCATTTGTCTATTTGTTCTTTTGTTGCTCACGATTTGAGGGTAAGTTCTAGGAAACCACCTCCTATCACAAGATATTCAAGAAATTGCCCTATATTTTCTTCTAAGAGTCTTATGGTTTTATCACTAATGTTTAGGTCTTTGATCCATTTTGAGTTAATGTTTGTATAAGATGTGAGATAAAAGTCCTTTTTCATTCTTTTGGAAGTGGATATCCAGTTCTCCAAATACCATTTATTGAAGAGGCTGCTCTGTCCCAGTTGCTTTGGCTTGATGGCCTTATCAAAGATCAATTGCCCATAGATGTGAGAGTCTATCTCTGAACACTCAATTCAATTCCAATGGTCAGTATCCCTATTCTTATGCTGGTACCATGCTGCTTTGAGCACTGTAGCTTTGTAATATGCTTCAAAGTAAGGTAGTGTGAGACCTCTGACTGTTCCTCTTTCTCAAGATATTTTTGGCTATTTGCAGCACATTGCCCTTCCAAATAATTTTGGTTATTGGTTTTTCTACGCCTGCAAAGTAAGTTGTTGGGATTGTAATTGGTATTGCATTGAATCTATAAATCACTTTAAGTAGAGTTGACATCTTAATTACATTTAGTCTTCCAATCCATGAACATGGTATGTTCTCCCATTTTTCCAGGTCCTGTTCAATTCCTTTTAGCAGTTTCTTGCAGTTTTCTTTGTATAGGTCTTTTGTGGCCTTTGTTATGTTTATTCCTAAATACTTGATTCTTTTGGTTGCTATTGTAAATGGATTTTTTTTTATTTCTTATTCTTGTTGCATGTTACCTGTTTATAACAACACTACAGATTTTTGCATGTGGATCTTGTTGCCTGTCACTTTGCTGATTTCATTTATTCTCTCTAATAGTTTTGCTGTATATTTTTCACATATAGAATCATATCATCTGCAAAAAGTGAATGTTCTACTTCTTCCTTTCCAATTTGAATGCCTTTTATTTCTGTTTCTTGCCTAATTGCTCTAGCTAGAACTTCCAGCACAATGTTGAATAACAATGGTGATAGTGGGCATCCCTGTCTCATTCCTGATCTTACAGGGAAACTTTCTGTCTCTCCCCATTGAGTATGATCTTAGCTGTGGGTTTTTCATATATTGCCTTTATTGTATTAAGAAAATTCCTTTCAATTCCTATCCTTTGAAGAGTTTTCATCAAGAAAGGGTGTTGAATTTTGTCAAATGCCATTTCTGCATTGATCAAGATGATCATGTCATTCTTCTGCTTTGATTTGTTGATGTGCTGTATTACATTAATTGATTTTCTTGCATTGAACCAGCCTTGCTTACCTGGAATAAATCCCACCTGGTTGTGGTGTATAACTCTTTAATGTGCTGCTGGGTTCAATTTTCAAGTATTTTGTTGAGGATTTTTGCATCTACATTCATTAAAGTGATTGCTCTACAATTTTCTTTTTTTTGTAGAATCTTTGATTTTGTTATTAAGGTGGTGGCTTCATAGAAGGATTTTGGAAGCTTTCCCTCTACAATTTTTTTGAAGAATTTGAGCAGAATTGGTATTAATTCTCTCTTGAATGCTTCACATGTGAAGGCACCAGGTCCTGGGTTTTCTTTTTGGGAGCTTTTTAATGGCTGACTCAATCTCTTTATATGTGATTTGTTTGTTGAGGTTGTCTATTTCTTCTTGGCTCAATGTTGGTTGTTTATGATTTTCTAGGAACTTGTCCCTTTCCTGTAAGTTGTCTACCTTATTAGCATTCAGTTGCTCATAGTATCTTCTAAATATCTCCTTTATTTCTGCAGGGTCAGTAGTTATGTTTCTTTTCCTGTTTCTGAATGCATTTATTTCCATTTGCTCTCAATTTTTTTTGCTGTTGTTGTTAACCCAAGTAGGGTTCCATCAATTTTGTTGATTTTCTTGACAAACCAGCTTCTGGTTTTGTTGATTCTCTTTATTGTTTTCCTGTTCTCAGTTTCATTTATTTCTGCTCTAATCTTTGTTATTCCTTTCCTTCTGTTTGCTTTGGGGTTAGTTTGCTATTCTTTCTCTACTTCCTCCAGGTGGACAGTTAATTCCTCAATTTTTGTTCTCTCTTCTCTTTTAGTATAGGCATTTAGGGCAATAAATTTACTTCTCAGCATGGCCTTTGCTGCATCCCATAAGTTTTGATATGTTGTGTTTTCATTTTCATCTGCCTCTAGGTGTTTACTAATTTCTCTTGTAACTTCTTCCTTTACCACTGGTTTTCTAAGAGTGTGTTGTTTTGCCTCCATGTATTTGTGAATTTTACAATCCTCTTCCTGTTATTTATTTTCAGCTTCAATCTGTTATGATCCAAGAAAGCATTTTTTATAATATCAATATTTTTTTAATTCTTTGAGACTTGCATTCTGATTCAACTTGTGGTGTATCATAGGAATGTTCCATGAGCACTTGAGAAAAACATGTATCCTGCTGTTGTGGGTTATAGTGTTCTATAAGTGTCTGTCAAGTCTAGTTCATTTATCATACAGCTCAACATCTCAGTTTCCTTATTCACCCTCTGTCTAGATGTTCTCTCCATTGATGAGAGCAGTGTACTGAAGTCTCAAACTATTATTGTAGAGTTATCTACTTCTCCTTTCAGTGTTCTCAGTTTTTGCCTCATGAATTTCAGGGCACTCTGGCTTGATGAATAAATATTGTGATTGTTATGGTTTCTCAATAAATTGACACTTTTGTTAATATATAGTGTCCTTGTTTTTCTCTTTTAATTGTTTTACTTTTGAAGTCTAATTTCTCTGATATTAATATAGCTACTCACACTGTTTTCTACCTGCTGTTTGCATGAAATAACTTTTTCCAACCTTTCACTTTCAGCCTATTTTTGTCCTTGTGTCTAAAGTGAGTTTCTTATAGACAGCATATAGATGGGTCCTGTTTTTAAATCCATTCTGCCAGTCTGTGTCTTTTTATTGGGGAGTTTATTCCATTAATATTTAGTGTTATTACTGTAAGAACAGTACCTTCTTCTACCATTTTCTTTTTTGGATTTTATATGTCCTGTCTAATTTTTTCCTCTCTCTTTTTACCCTTCCTGATAGTCTTCATTTTTATACTCTTCTCCAAACCTCTTTCACTTATCTTTTCCTATCATCCTCTAGCACTCCCTTTAGTATTTCTTGTAGCACTGGTCTCTTATTCACAATCTTCCTCAGTGTCTGTTTTTCTGAAAATATTTTCATTTCCCCCTCATTTTTGAAGGACAGTTTTTCTGGATGTAGAATTCTTGTTTGGCAGTTCTTCTCTTTCAGTATCTTAAATATATCATACCACTGTCTTCTCACCTCCATGGTTTCTGCAGAGAAATCTGTACAAAGACTTATCAAGCTTCCCTTCCATGTGATGGATTGCTTTTCTCTTGCTGCTTTCAGAATTCTCTCTTTGTCTTTGACATTGGACAATCTGATCAGTAAGTGTCTTGGAGTAGGTCTATTGGGGTCTATTCTGTTTGGGGTGCACTGTACTTCTTGAATCTCTAATTTTCTGTCTTTCATAAGAGTTGGGAAATTTTCAGTGATTATTTCTTCTTTTATTCTTTCTGCTCCTTTTCCCCTAGCCTCTCCCTCTGGGACACCCATAATACATATATTTGTGCATTTCATGTTGTCATTCAGCTCCCTAAGACCCTGCTCATATTTTCCCATTTTTTTTTTACCATCTGTTCTAGTTTGCTAATGCTGCAGAATGCAAAACACCAGAGATGGACTGGCTTTTATAAAAAGGGGGTTTATTTGGCTATACAGTTACAGTCTTAAGGCCATAAAGTGTCCAAGGTAACACATCAGTAATCAGGTACCTTCACTGGAGGATGGCAAATGGCGTCCGGAAAACCTCTGTTAGCTGGGAAGGCACATGGCTGGCGTCTGCTCCAAAGTTCTGGTTTTAAAATGGCTTTCTCCCAGGACGT
The DNA here is from genome assembly GCF_015220235.1 of Choloepus didactylus. Lineage (NCBI taxonomy): Eukaryota > Metazoa > Chordata > Mammalia > Pilosa > Megalonychidae > Choloepus > Choloepus didactylus. The sequence goes on along the minus strand of NC_051334.1, from coordinate 91,171,209 downwards.
TCCTCTATAGCAAGCTTGCTCTTCTTCAAAACGTCACTCACAGCTGCACTCTGTTCAGTCTCTTTGAGTCAGCACGTTTATATGGCTCCACTGATCAAAGCCCACCCTGAATGGGTGGGGTCACGCCTCCATGGGAGTATCCCACCAAAGTCACCACCCACAGCTGGGTGGAGCACATTCCAAGCAAATCTAACCAGCACCAAAACATCTGTCCCACAAGACCACAAAGATAATGGCATTTGGGGGACACAATACATTCAAACCGGCACACCATCTGTTCTTTTGTGTGTATGAATTTAGATGTCTGGTCTTCCATTTAACTGTTCCTTTCATCCGCCTTTTCAAATCTTCTGTTGTGTCACTTGATTGTCTTCTTCATCTCCTCCATTATGCCCTTCATTCCCATAAGTTCTGCCATTTGTTTTCTCATGTTTATGACTTCTTCTTTATGGTCATACAGTGTCTTCCTTATATCCTTCATCTCTTTTGCTATATCTTCCCTCAGTTCATTGACTTGATTTTTTAATCCATTTAGAAGATTTTTTGGACATCTTGAGTTCTTCCTTCAGTTCATTAAACTGATTTAACATTAGTTGCCTCAACTCCTGTATCTCAGTTGATCTATTAATTTGTTCCTTTTTCTGGTCCATATTTTCATTTTTCCTAGTAAGGCTCATTGTCTTGAGCTGTCTAGTCGTCTGACTTTCTTGATTAGTTTATTCTGGAGCTTGTTTTCACTCTTTTACTTAGGGTTTTCTTATTGGTTGCCTTTGTTCTCTAACCCTTAGTGCTTAGTTCAGCTTGTCCTAGGCTTCTAACTTAGATTCTATTTAGTCTAATTAATCTGAGTTTTTCACCTTTTGTTTTTCTGTTTCTTGCCCTGCCTCTATGTAACCTTTTTGTGTGACAATTTCCTCAGATATCATCAACCCCAGTCAGTTTTTCCCAGTCCAGTCAGGCCCAGGTCTCAGGAGGAGGATATGGAGTTTCCTTGAGAATGAGACCCTAATATCAGGCCTTTAGTCTCTGTGCTTTTCCTATGCTATCCAGCAGGTGGTGCTTGCCAACCTGCAGCTCCCCCACCAGTGTGAGGAGATATGGAGCCTAGTGACCTTGGCCCTTTTGGGGACATGGCTGACTGAAGCTGGTTTCCCTGTGGTCTGAGTTCCCCACAGGAGGGCTGCCACTGGAGTTGGGCCATGCCCCCCATATGTTAAGAACTTATGGTCTTTAGTGAGTTTTCTCTGCCACTAGACTTATTGCTTTGTCTCTCAGATACATCTTAGCTCTGCTCTTGCCTGGGTCCAAATTGCAAGTCTTTGAGGCTTTCTCCAATGGGCTTCTTAGATTCTTAGACTAGTCATTTAAAAAAATAGAAAAATAAAAAAAAGAAAAAAGAAGGGCCCAGTATAGACTATTTACATTCCTTGCACTTCTGATAGGCTATTGAGATGCAAAAAGACAAGTATTTAAGGAACAACTTGTTCCTTGATTAAGGAACAATCAAGAAACCAATAAAACCAGTTCTTCAGAGAAGGGCCCCAGCTCCCTGGATTTGCATATGTGCCTGATTCTCTTTGATCCTGGCCATTCTCCAGATTATGTTTACCCCAACTCCAAAAGTCTCTGTTTTTATTATTTTATTTTATTTTATTTATTTAGTTATTTATTTATTTATTTATTTATTTATTTATTTATTTATTTATTTTGCTATTTTCTCTAGTCCTATCTCCTCTCTGCCAATCTGACTGCTCCCAGATTCTCTGGTGTGTGGTCTCAGTTTATCTATGTTTGGAGTTTTCATTCAGCAGTCTGAGTTTGTTAATCAGTGCTGCAACTGCGGTTCTCCCTCCTGGTTCCCAGAACTGATGGCTCCTCCTCCCTCAGGATTGTTTCTGGCAGGGAGATGCATGGGTCCCCAGCCACAAGAACTTACAGATTTTCCTGATCTCAGCTGCTCCATGCATTCATGAGTGTTGTATGAAGTATGTCCAAACTCAAACTCCTCCTCAGTGTCCAGTCCACACAATTCCTGGTTATCTACCAACTGCCCCAGAGAGTAACTAAAACACACACCTCACCACTCCACCATCTTGTCCTACCCCCCTGCCTAGGGTATTTTTAATAACAAATTTATTGATATGACTCATATACCATAAATTTTACCTTTTTGAAATGTACAATTCAGTGTATTTTAGTGTATTCATGGAGTTTTGCAACAATCACAACTATATAAATTTTCACCACCTCTCTTCCAAATCCATGCCTATTGCAGTCTTTCACATTATTCACATTATCCTTCAACCCCCTTGCAACCAAAATATTTTATCTCTATCAATTTTATCTCTATGGATGTTTTATATAAATGGAATAATATAATATGTGGCATTTTGTGACTAGCTTCTTTCACTAAGCATAATGTTTTCAAGGTTCACCCATGAGATAGCATGTATCTTTAATTTCTTTTCTTGGACAAATAATATTCCACTTGATGGATATACTACACTTTGTTTACCTAGTTATCAGTTGATTGACATTCAAGTTGGTAAAACTTTTTAGCTATTTTGAATAAAGATGCTATGAATATCTGTGTACAAGATTTTTGTGAACATAGGTTTTGTTGGTCATATTTTCATGCGCTTTTTAGCCTTCTGTATATATTATTTGGAGAAATGTTCCATTCAGATTCTTTGCCCATATTCTCCCTTATAACCACAATCAAATATACAATTTTTGTTTATTACATTCACAATGTTGTGCTACCTTCAACACCATATATTATCAAAACTATTCCATCATACAAAATAGAAACTCCATACACTTTAAACAGTAAAAAATGTATTCCTTACATCCAGCCTGTTACCTGGTAAACTAAAATCTAGATTCTGACTCTATGAGTTTGTTCATTATAATTAGTTCATATTAGTGAGATCATACATTATTTGTCATTTGGTACCTGGCTTAAGTCACATAACATAATGTCCTTAAGGTTCATCCATGTGCTCGCATGTATCAGAATTTCATTGCTTCTTGCAGCTGAATAACATTCCACTGGATGTATATACCATGTTTTATGTATCCATCCATCAGTTGGTGCAGATTTGGCTTGCTTCCATCTTTTGGCCCCCATGAACATAAGTGTACTAATGTCTGTCATTGTCCCTGCTTTCTGTTCTTCTGAGTGTATACCTAGTAGTGGGATTGCCAGATTGTATTGGAATTCTGCATTTTCCTACCTGAGGAACTGCCCAGCTTCTTCTACAATGGCTGTACATTCCCACCAGCAGTGAACAATTGTTCCCATTTCTCCACATCCTCTCCAACATTTGTAGTTTTCTGTTTTATTAATAGTGGCCATCCTAATAGGTGTGAAATGATATCATATTGTAGTTTTTGATTTTTACTTTCCTAAGAGCTAGTGATGCTAAGGATCTTTTTAAGTGCTTTTTAGGCATTTGTACTTCCTCTTGGGAGATATGTCTATTCAAGTCTTTTGCCCATTTTTAATTGGGTTGTCTTTTTTATTGTTGTGTGGTACAATTTCTTTATGTATTCTGGATATTAAACTCTAAAAGGATATGTGGTTTCCAAATATTTTCTCACATTAAATTGGCCGCCTTTTTGCCATCTTGACAAAGTCCTTTGAAGCACAAAAGTATTCAATTTTGTGGAGGTCCCATTTGTCTATTTGTTCTTTCATTGCTTGCGCTTTTTGTGTAAGGTCAAACAAACCATTGCTTACCACAACATCCTGAAGAAGCTTCCACACATTTTCTTCTAGGAGTTTTATGGTCCTGGCTTTCATATTTAGGTCTTTGGTCCATTTGGAATTAATTTTTGTATATGATGTGAGATAGGGCTCCACTTTCATTCTTTTGGATATGGATATCTAGTTCTCCCAGCACCAATTGTTGAAGAGACTATTCTTTCCCAGTTGAGTGGACTTGGCAGCCTTGGCAAAAATCAATTGACCATAGATGTGAGGGTCTATTGTTGATCTCTCAAATCAATTCCATTGGTTGATGTGTCTATCTTTATGCCAGTTCCATGTGCACTATAGCTTTTTAATATGCTTTAAAGTCAGGAAGTGTGAGTCCTTCAATTTCATTCTTATTTTCAAGATGTTTTTTGGGTATTTGTGGTCTCATACCCTTCCAAATTTTATAATTGGCTTTTCAATTCTGGCAAGGTAAGTTGTTGGAATTTTGATTAGTATTGTGTTGAATCTGTAAATTTGGGTAGAATTGATCTCGTAAGGATATTTAGTCTTCCAATCCATGAACATGGAATGTCCTTAAATTTAATTAGATCCTCTTTGTTTTCTTTTAACAATGTTTTGTTGTTTTTTGTGTGTATGTGTGTAAAGATCTTTTACCTCTTTGGTTAAATTTATTCCTAGATATTTGATTCTTTTAGTTGGTAGTATAAATGGAAATTTTCTTGACTTCCTCCTCAGATTGTTCACATTGGTATATAGAAACATGACTGATTTTTGTGTGTTTGTATTGTATCCTACCATGTTGTTGAATTCATTTATTAGCTCTAGTAGCTTTGTTGTTGATCTTTCAGGACTTTCTTTGTAGGGTAATATCATCTGCAAATAGGGAAACTTTTACTTATGCCTTTGTGATTTGGATGCCTTTGTGATTTGGATGCCTTTTATTTCTTTTCCTTGACTAACTGCTCTCACTAGAACTTTTAGCCCAATGGTGAATAACAGTGGTGACAGTGGGCATTCTTGTCTTGTCCCCTTTCTAAGAGGGAAAGCTTTCAGTCTTTTACCATTGATTGTGATAGCTATTGGTTTGTCATATATGCCTGTATATTATGAGGATGTTTCCTTCTATTTCTACCTTCCAAAGAGTTTTTTATCAAGAAAGATGTTGGATTTTGTCGAATGCCTTTTCTGCATCAATTGAGATGCAGGTTTTTCTCCTTCAGTTTGTTAATGTGGTGTATTACATTAACTGATTTTCTTGTGTTGAGCCACCTTTGCATACCTGGGACAAAATCCACTTGATTGTGGTGTATAATTCTTTTAATTTGCTGTTGGATATGATTCACAAGTAATTCTTTGAGGATTTCTACATCTATATTCATAGAGATATTTATTTACAATTTTCTTATCTTGTAGTATATTCATCTGGCTTTCATATTAGGTTCATGTTGGATTTGTAGAATGAGTTAAATAGTGTTCCCCTCTTTAATTTTTTGTAAAACTTTGCACAGGATTGGTATTAATTCTTCTTGGAATGCTTGGTAGAATTCACTTGTGAAGCCATTTGGTTTTGGGCTTTTCTTTCTTGGGAGATTTTTGATAACTGATTCAATCTTTTTACTTCTAATTCTTCTGTTGAAATTTATTTCCTCTGGAGTCAGTGTAGGTGAATCATGTGTTTCTAAAAATTGTACATTTCACCCAAGTTGTCTAATATGTCGGCATGCAGTTGTTCATAGTATCCTCTTATGATCTTTTTTATTTCTGTGATATCGTCCCTCTCAGTTATGATGTCCTTTATTTGCACCTTTTCTCTTTTTTTGTCAGTCTAGCTAATGGATTTTCAATTTTATTCATCCTCTGAAAGAACCAACCATTGGTTTTGTGAATGCTCTCTATTGTTTTCTAATCAATTTCATTTATTTCTGCTCTAATCTTTTTTATTTCTTTTCTTCTGCTTGCTTTGGGATTTATCTGCTGCTTTTTTTCTTCTTCCTCCAGGTGAGCTGTTAGGTTTTATATTTTAGCTTTTTCTTCTTTTTTGATGTACGCATTTAGCATTATAAATGTCTCTCTCAGCACTGCCTTCCCTGCATCCCATAAGTTTTGATATGTTGTGTTTTCATTTTCTTTCATCTCAAGATATTCACTGATTTATCTTGCAATTTTTCCTTTGACCAATTGATTGTTTAAGAGTGTGTTAACCGCCATACATTTGTGAATTTTCCAGTTATCTGCCCAATACTGATTTCCAGCTTCATTCTATTATGTTCAGACAAAATACTTTGTACAGTTTCAATCTTTTAAAATTTATGAAGAGCTATTTTGCGACCCATCATGTGCTCTATCCTGGAGAATTATCCGTAAGACTTTGAGAAGAATATATATCTTGCTGTTTAGGGGTGCAATGTCCTGTTTATATCAATTAGGTCTACTTCACTTATATTATTCGAGTTCTATGTTTCCTTATTATCTGTCTACATGTTCTATCTACTGATGACAGCAGTGTATTGAAGTCTTCAACTGTTACTGTAGAAGTGTCTTTTCTCCCTACAGTTTTGCCAGCATTTGCCTCATATATTTTGGGGCACCCTTGTTAGGTGCATAAATATTTATAATTGTTATTTCTTCTTGGTGCATTACCACTTTTATTAATATGTAGTGTCCTTCTTTGTGTCTTGCAACAGTTTTTAATTTAAAATCTATTTTGTCCAATATTAGTATATCTGCTCCAGCTATTTTTTTTTTGGTTACTGTTTGCATGGAATACCTTTTCAACCTTTCACTTTCAACTTATTTGTGTCCTTGAGTCTAAGGTGAGTCTCTAGTAGACAGCATATAGATGGATCATACTTTTTTAAATCCCTTCTGTGAATCTGTGGCTTTTTATTGGTGAGTTTAATCCATTAACATTGATGTTATTACTGTAAATGCAGTAGCTATTTCAATCATTTTATCCTCTGGTTTTTATATGTCATGTCATATTTTACCACTTTTTACTTTTTTAGTTACCCTTAATGATAATCTACATTTCTCCACTGTCTTCCAAGCCTCTCTCTCCTGTGTTTTCCATCTAGCTTGCAGAACTCCCTTTAGGATTTTTTGTAGGGCTGGTATCTTGTTCACAATCTCTCTCAGTTTCTGTTTATCTGTGAATATTTTGCATAAGACATAAATATACATGGCCAAGAAGTGCAACATGCACCAAATGCAATAAATCCTCATAGACCTACTCTGAGACACAAATGCCAAAGACTGAAGAACAGTTTTGCTGCCTAAAGTATTCTAGACTGGTACTTTTTCCCTTTCATTCCTTAAATATATCATACCATTGCTTTCTCACCTCCACAGTTTCTGATGAGAAATCAGTACTTAGTCTTATTGATGATCACTTGTATGTGATGAATCACTTTCTCTTGCTGCTTTTAGAATTATCTCTTTATCTTTGGCATTTGACATTCTGATTAGTATGTGTCTCAGAGTAGGTCTATGAGGATTTATTGCATTTGGTGCATGTTGCACTTCTTGGCAATGTATATTTATGTCTTATGCAAAAGTTGGGAAATTTCTGGCCATGATTTCCTCAAATATTCTGTCTCTTTTCCTTTCTCTTCTCATTCTGGGACACCCATGATGCATGTGTTTTGTGCTCTGTGTATCATTCAATTCCCTATACCCTGCTCAGTTTTCCCATTCTTTTCAGTCTGTGTTCTTCTGTCTTTAAGATTTTGAATGTCCTATCTTCACATTTGCTGATCTTTTCTTCTTCCTGTTCAAATCTGCTGATGTATGCCTCTAGGGTATTTTTAATCTCATCTATTGTGACTTTCATCCCCATATGTTCTGTTTTCTCTTTTGTGTGCTCTCAAATTCTTCTTTACGCTCATCCAGTGTCTTCCTAATATCTTTTAGTTCTCTAGACACATTATCTTTCATCGCCTTGAGTTGATTTAGGAAACTACTTTGAATGTCTTTGTTTCAAATTCTGTGACTGTTCTGACATTTTAATTTGTTTCTTTGACAAATTACCTTCCTGTTTCTTAATACATCTTGTAAATTTTTGCCTATGTCTATGCATCTGATTATCTTGATGAGTTTGTTCTGATGGTCAGTTTCTTTCTCTCAACTAGTGATTATTTTTTGTGTGTTAAGGCTTTGTGTTAAGGCTCTTCTTTGAATCTTGGCGCAACTTGTTCTAGACCTTTTGAATTGCCCATGTTTAACTGATCAGATTTTTTCACTTCTTCTTTATCTGATTCTTATCCTGGGTATGCAGTAAAATTTGTAAGATTGAGGTATTTGTGCAATTGTTTCACCATCGGTGGAACACTTCTTTTATTCTGTTCCTTCTCCAAGTATCTTGATCTAGTCTATTTGTCAATCTTTTGCCTCTATTTTTTTTTTAACTTTCCTTTCACTGCCTCTAGCTGCTTTTGCCTAGAGTGCAAATTCTGGAAGGAGGGTCACCCTGGAGGTGACCTTCCCTGGTCAGTATTTCCCAGGCAAAACAGGGCCAGAGACCCATGAAGGGAGCACAGACCAATTCCAAAGAACCCTGGGGAGAAGGTCTGGAAAGATGTCCAAAATCCTTTTTGATGGCTTCCTGAAGCTGCACTTTCCTGGCCTTCCCAGCAAATGGCATACTTCAGCAAAGTTTTTACTCATCCACCCCTGAGGAGATCTTGTGTGTTTGGAACTTCCAACACCTTCACCCTTGTCAGAGGAGAGGTTGAAACAATGGCCAGGAAATCCCTGTATGTGAGGGCTAAATCCATGGCTCAAAGTGAGGCCCAAGGGATCACAATTTGCCAATCAAAAGCTGTAATCTGTACTCAGCCATGCCCTGCCTTCCATTCTTGGGGAAGATGACCTCCACATCTACAGCAGTCAGCCAGGAACCAGACTGAGGTGTCTAGACTTGAGAGTGAGCGTTGGGTGCTGGCAGTTGCCACTGAGAACTTTACACACAGTTCTTTACCACAGTGTCTCAGCCTCTTCATCCTGCTTTTCCCTGGATGCTATATGATCCCCTGGCTTCCACTGTCCCAGAACAGTTGTTTCAGACAGTTTTGTCCTGTCCACTAGTTGTTTTTGAAAGAGGTAGTATGGTGCAGCATCCTACTTCATCATCTTTCCTAGAACACTGTGATTTCAGCTCCTTGCTTCCATGGCTTTCTTTCTCTCTCTGTAGTCATTCCACTTTTAAAGGACCCCAGAAATTGGATTAAGACCCATCCTGAATGAAGTGGGTCACACTTTAATTGAAGCAGCCTCATCAAAATGTCCCAATTACAGTGGGTTTAAACCTATAGAATGGACTAGATTTAAGTACATGGGTACATACAGCTTCACACCATCACAAGCACCACTGTCTTTCCCTGTTTCTATGAAGCTGTGGATATATAATGGAAGTTAGGAAAAACAAATGCTATAAATTACCTTTCTGCAGGTACTGCTGATTTGGCAAGACTGTTTTTAAAATAATGGTTCTGTGAATCTAAGATGGGTGGGGAAGAAAGCAAAAATATGAAGAGGCTCCTTGATAGGAGGAAGTCACAGATATAAATGGAATAGAAGTTAAAGAACAGTTATGGCTGGAGTGGTTGAACTAGAAATATGGGAAGATAAGAGCCTGTGGACAGAAAATAGAGTGTTTGATGGGGATTTAGAGCATTTAGCAATGCGGCAAGGACTGGCATGTGACCATGGGAATGGATGGCCATTGGAGAAAACATTGTCAAGAAACTAAAAATCTATGATATTGAATTGACCAACATGAGGATATTGAAGAAGAAACAGGATATTTGCAATATCTCACTTCTACTAAATGGAATATGAAAAAGGAAACCTTACAGTGGAGAAATCTAGGAGACACCAGGGTTAATATCATAAGTAATAAGTCATGATCATTTCATGTACCCCCTTATATGATGCAAAGAGAAGGGCATATAACCTCTGTGGTATTCTTCTTCAAAATTCATAACATCAGTCTAATTATGTAAAAATCAGACAAACTAAAATTGTGGGAAATATACAAAATACCAGAGCCCAAGTCGTCAAAAGTGTTAAGGTCACAAAAGTCAAGGAAAGATCAAGAAATTGACACATATTGGAGAAGACTAAGGAAAATTGGAGAAGACTAAGGAAACATGACTAAATGTGATGTGTTATCCTGGATTGGACTCTGAAACAGAAAAGGGGCATCAGTGGAAAAACCAGGGAAATCTGAATAAAATTTGTAGTTTAGATAATAATATTGTAACAATGTTTATTTCTTAGTTATGATATATGGACCATGGTTATATTAGATACTAACATTAGGTAAAGCTGGCGGAAAAGTATACAGGAATTCTCTGCATCTTCTTAGGAACTCTTCTGTAAAACAAAAATTATTTGAAAATTAAATGTTTTTCAAAACTAGAAAACAATCAAATGTTTCATGGATTCAGGTGAAAGGAAAAAATGAGACCTTGGGCAAGTCACATACCCTTTCTGACTCTATTTTTCCCAATCTGTACAGAGAAAGGGATGATATAGATCAGAGGTTCTTTATCAAATGTCTGTAGAACCTAGATAATTCTTTCAATCCCAAACCCAGCATCAGATTTAGTTGATTTGGGGTAGAGGTCAAGAAAATTTATCTCAGATACGTTCCTCACGTGGTTCTGATTCAGACCCATGTCAAGAAATAAGCTGTAAGAAATCTACCATTTTACAAACATTATTTCTCTGCAGACCATATAAAAGTATTTTCTAGTCCTTGGGATCTAGTGCTAGGGTTCTTCAGACAGGCTAGTTCAGTCACTGCTGTACATCAACCAGCTCTCAGTTTTCACTATCTGGTCCATCCAGATTCCTAAATATAACAAGGAAAAAAGATTTATCTTGTTCTCTTTTATCTGAACATTAGCACTACTGATGAAAGTGTTCCACATATATTTACATATTAAAGAGCAGTTTTAATGATCTAAGTGGCAGGAGTAGGTGAGAAGAAAGCAAAAATTTAACTGCTTATTCACACGATAATGGTTTGATTCTTTTTAAATAGATATGCTTTCCTCTTTGTGAGATTCTGTACTCACTATATTTCAACATCTTTTCCATTTTATCACCCCTCTATTGCTTACTTTGATTATTTCCTCATCACTGCTCAGTCAGCAAAATGAACTAGTGGGGAAATTGACATTGGATTTTCCATTAGTCATCAAATGCTGTTATTTCCCTTTGAGAACTTCCAAAAATGGCGTGTTAACAAAATATATGGTTTATCAACCTTTACTCCTAATGGAAATGATGAATGACTGCCACTGGTTGTGTGACAGCTGAGCCTCTCGTGGTTGGAGGTCAGCAGCAGCATCTTATGCCATCAATTGGGAGGATTTGAAAGCAGCCCTAAGGTCTCATGCCACTATGTGGGTGCCCACATGCCACTTTTGGCATGAATACCACACGTTAAATTTCCTATGGCTGCTGATGAAGATGATGATAATGATGGCAAAGATAACATTCTGGTATCCAGAGTGATATAAAAAGCAATGTAGGTCTGTGAAATTTGCTAGCATATAAAACCCTCGTTCTTTGATTTAAGAAGAGGAAAAGAAACTGGACTGGGAATGAGACCTGAATACCAGTGGCAGTTTGGTCATCCACTAGCTGTTTGTGCAATTTTCTTCCCTTTCTTTGAGCTTCAGTTTTTTTTTAATCTATACAACAAGAGTCTAGACTACATCAACATTTCAAACTATTATAAGGTGCCCCCTCAAGGGCTGTTTAAATGTGGGAAAGGGGGCAGAATCTTTATTCTCCCTTTTTCAGTCAGAGTAACTCTTCCATTGTTTGTTTTGCATATTGGGCTACTTATAAATGTGTGTGTGTGTGTTTGTGTGTGTGCATGTGTGTGTGAGATAGATAGATAGATAGATAGAGAGAGAGAGAGAGAGAGAGAGAGAGAGAGATTTAGTTCCCTAGATTGTTCAAGGGTGTAAATCCCCTGTCCTGATGATCTCTATGAAACTTTTCATCTGTGATGTCCTGAAACTACACTGCCTAAGCTTAGAAAGCAAAGACCTCCCAAGAACTCAAGATAAATACCTCCCTTCTTTATCCTTTATCAGATCTTTTGTCACTGTTGTAATATACTTCCGAAAGCACTCCTCGAACCATCCTGAGCCACAATTCATAACGCCAACTGTAAGGAAGGAGCATTAGATCTTATTGTATAAAATGGCCCTATTGTCCCCACAGGATAGACTTTAGATTTAAGCAGATTCAGAGCTGCCTAGGTAGTGGAAGTTTGAGGAACTAGGATGGGAACACTAATTGCTCATCCTATAGGATAGCTGGCTGAAGCCTATACTCCTTGTTTCAGAGAATAAAGCCTGTTGTTCCATGTTGGGCATATAGGATTTTAATTCATATCTTTCTGGGAGATGGAAATTCACACTCAGAAATAAATCTTGTCTAAGAGTGGATTTTGATTGGGGAAAAAAGAACTGAGTGCCTGAGGTAACAGGAGGAACAAGTCTCAGTTTCCTCAGGTATATAGTAGTAATGATGAGACACCATAATAAAAATAGCAATGATGTTGACCATTTATTGAGCATTTAATATTTACCAAGCATTGTAATAGGTACTTGACCTACACTATTTCATTTGGTCTTCACAAAAACCTTATGATGTAGGTGAATTGCCTATAACCAGGGTAGAGCATCTATTATTTAAAACTGATGTTGTTGTTGTTATTTATTTATTTATTTATTTAAAGAGTCTGGAATGGGGAACCTAGAGATGCTAAAAACAAATTTCACCAATTGTGATGCCCTGCTGTCATACTTCTTTGACAGTATGGAGTCACAACTCTCTATCAGGTGGTGTCCTAATTTCTGCCAATATTATGTTCACTTAGAAAATCAAACTATTATAGCTACCACCCCTTCAGTAAGTCTTACCACAAAGGTCCCCACTGGCCTCACTACACTTCAGTGCAATAGGAGATACTGTTTCATTAAGCTTAAAACATTTCTGTTTCTCTTATCCTGTGTTTACAATATGATTTCCCTTTAAGAAGCATTCAGCTTAAATTTCCTTCTATATCAGAAACATAATTTTAAATCAGAATGTTATAAAGTTTCTCAAGTGCTTCAAAAAAGGCTAGGAGAATCTTTTTCTTCATATAATATATCCTAGTAGAACACAAAAGTGTCCCCACCCAGCACTAAACACTAACAGCATGTGTAGACACCCACCTTTTATTCTACATTCAGGTGGTTCTGTTAAGTAATCAGAAGTTGTTTACAGAATCTTTTAGTCTACCAAGTCTTTTCACCTCCCTTTAATTCTCATAACAGCCCTGTCATATAGTTGGGACAGTTGGCTATCCTCATTTTGCAGATAAAGACATTGAAATTCAGAGTAGCAAAGTGCCTTATCAAGAAGTTAGTGAGTGGCTGAGTTGGAACTTTACTAAAACACAAATTCTCATGCCAAATCCTCTGCTCCTTCTAGTTCTCTTTTCCCATCTGTTTCCCTGAATGATTTACTCATGTACTAGGATTGAAACAAGGATTTCTATAAAGTCCCTAGGAGACAAATCTTTCTCCCCAACTCTCCTTCAAGGTAAGGACTTTATAAAAAAGTATGTTTGATTTTCAGCCTCCAGATTTCTTGCACTTTTCCCCCTTTGTTGCATCCTTCAATTTTCCACCTACTGTCTTCATGCTCTGCCCAATGCTCTACCTTCAATTTTCTGTCATCTTTTTAAATCATCCTTGAAAAAAAAGCAAAATGTATCATTTAACATAGGGTTGCCAGATAAAGTACAGGATGTACAGTTAAATTTGAATTTCAGAAAAACAACAAATATTTTTTAGTATCAATGTGTTCCAAATATTGCATGTGGACATACTTATACTAAAAATAATTTCTTATTTACATTAAATTCAAATTTAACTGGGCATCCTGTATTTTTATTTGCTAAATCTGGCAACCCTAGGTTAATGGCACAGGTTCTGATGACAGACTGACTTCATCTGAGTACTGACTCTGACTCTGACCAGCTACATGTTCTTGGGCAATTTCTTTTCAACTTCTCTGAATTTCAATTTCCTCCAATTCAAAATGGGAGTAATAATGTTACCTACCTAATAAGGTTAGATACACAATACCATACCTATTACTATTTCTGAATGATGATGACTGACAATAACTTGCTCCCTGTTACGTGGAGAGGCATTTTCACAGGTAACAATTTTTTAAGTTACATGGCTAAAGCTGTAAATTCGAAATTTACAAAATTTCTTATAGACAGTGGTCTTCTCAGGGCATGGACCTATTTGATATTTAAGTTTTAATATATACCTCTCAGTGTCTAAAACAGAAATAACTGTTTTGTTATGAAGAACACAAAATCAGTAACGATTAGGTATGATAATACATGTAAAGTGATAAATATATAAAGCAGAATATTCAGGGTAATCCACATCCAATACCCAAGATATGGTTCTCTTTTTAGCATATTGGGTCACTCAAATTTGTTCAATGGGTGGCAGACAATAATTCCAGAAGTCATCCTGGATCTGGGTAGCATAAAAGGAAGCAAATGGCCTTAGATCACATAGGAATAAAGATTCTAAACAAGGCAAAAGAGAATTAAGGAAGGTACCTAACAGGTAGGAGGGTCCAGTCAAATGTTTGAGGTTCAAGAACAGGTCTTCATTTACTTAGAAGCAGTTGCAAGAAAAAAGCAGTGCCCAGGTCTAAGAATAATAGGGTAATTGAACAAGTTTTGGAACAGGAAACCTCGATACTGAAGTAGGTAAAAGCAGAAGTGGGAGTTAAAATTTTTAACAACTTATATGGACAAAAAGTGTCAAAAGTAGTATTGGAGCTGGGTACTAGAGGCCCCTTGTATAGCTGTTTATTTGCTGGATCAAGAGGAGATACCAGGATCCAGAGAGAAGGGCCCCAGTGGTCAGTTATATGGCTTCCCTAAAGCAGAGTGGAACTCTTAAAGGAGAGGGGCAGTACCAAACAAGTCTCTGGGATCTTCAGCTGTCCCTTAATTTTTTTCAATTCTACTCAAAGTCTATTAAACAGAAATAGGTCCAATTTTCAATTGGATAGAGGAGCAAATTTCAGCAATTATTCTACCTATGAAATTCTGTCACTTTCAGTAAAAGCAAGGTTATGACAATTTATGTTCCTCATGACAAATTACCCCTATTCATTTGGGGAAGTAAAAACCAGAAATAAATAGCAATCCTGTAAGCTACAAATTTCCCAGCTTTAAATAGAAATAGCAGAACAATTCAAAGAAGTAACTGCCTATAGCATTAATTCAGCATTTTTAATTGGAGGTGATACACTTTAATTTGGTTCTTATCTTTTATAGATATTTTCTTAAATATAATTATTTAAAGGTGATATCATAACACTGCAACAAGTGATGCTGTATATTTATACTGTAATAAATACTAAACCAATATGTTATAGTAAGGCCACTTTTACAAATTTCTATCAAGCCTTGAGGAAAAGAGGACAATAACATGACTGGAGCCTCTTAGGCATTTTTTCAAAAGGACAGTTACCCCTATTAGTTATCTCTAGTTAACATGAAAACATTTTTTTGCCATCATTTCTCTTTTTGCTTTCAAATATTATTTTGTTTTTCATGGATTTTCACATATACAAGGTTGACTGGTTAATTTTCCTTGTCATTTCTAGTCATAAAAACATTAAATCACTTTTAATTTTATTTAATGGGTATTTATTGATTTTAACTTGTTGATTTCTTTCCTTCCTGTATTGACTAAAAGCAATTTTACAGTTAATGCACAATAATTCCAGTTTATTCCATATACTAATCCTCACCAAGCCATTCCTCAACTTCTCATCCAAGCATTTGTTAGGGGTACTATATTAGCTAGATGTACCTCCTAAAGAAGAAAATAAAGTCACCGTATTTGTGGGATTTTTATGGATGTAGGGAAATGCCTGTTTGGGTTATTATGGGGCCATTTCTGGTGGGGTAGACCCTAATAAAATCAATTCTTTTCCAATTTTGGTGATAGATTGCTAGTGAGAAACACTCATTAAAAGCAAACAAACAACAAAAAAGCCAGAACAAAAGATAAAAAAACCTTGTTTTCCACGAAAGTGTATTCCTCTATTATAAGACCTTCATGGTTGAAAAAGGAATTCTCTTTTCAAGGGATATAGGTGCCATGTATTCTAATAAAACAATGGTTTAATATTTAACAGATTTAAAATATTTTAAACCTTTTCATCATGAAATAAAATATATACAGAAAAGTGCTTATCACATAAATGTGAAGCTTTGTAATTTTTGAAATGTAAAAAATAGTCACTGTATTTGAAGATAAACATATATAAAGATCAACTCTCCCTGTGCCTCCAAAGCAGTCCCACAGAGGGAAAGAGCATGTAAAAAATATCCCTAGAGCACTGTTTACTTTGTTTCTCCACTTCCAAAAAACAATTTTAATAAGACCCAAATGTTAAGTATAAGATTGGAAAGGACCAGGAAAGTCTGCTTACAACCTTGAATGGAACAGCTTAGTGTTAGCTCCAGTCTCAAGAACTTCAGGTAGATGGACTTCTTTTGGGGACTAAACCATGAGTCATATCAAGCCTGAAAATCCCAGAAGAATAGTACAAATGTTTCCCTTTGATTCAGTTTCAACATTTCAAGAACAGTCCTGACAGAAAATTACCTGAGACTGGGTCAAATCCATTCTAGGCTTTCCAATAGTGATCTGAGATCCAAAGATGTCATATATATTAGACTGACCTATGCACATAGGGGAGGAGCTCTATGTTGGACATCATGCTTAACCTCCTCAACTGCTTACTGCCTGCAAAGAAACATAATGATCCTCCCCAACTGCTGAATCACTAGCATTTTCTATTTTCATAGAAGTACAATTAATACTTTCAACTCCTGCAAAAGTGAGGCAGAAATAAATTAATTATTCCACATGTTTTGCATTTTGAAGGGGAACACTCTGGTCCCATAAGCAATACCCATGATAAAAAACAGAATGAAGGGTGCCTACTTAAGGCCAAATTATGCTAAAATAACAGCCTCATATGCATATTTCACTCAAGCACTGTAGTCAGCAGGTATGAAGTCATGATAAAAAATAAACCTGAATTCATTATCTTTCCTTATATAAATATTGCATAATATTTAGGTGATTTTAATCTTAAGTGAGTATATTTAGATAATAAGCATTTTTGTGATATGGACAAGAGGGGGAAATTTGAAATTTGAGAGTATAATATATTTCTAAATTTGGTACTAGATAAATACTGTGGCTTTTTATATAATACTATGCAGTCTTCACAATATCTATTAATATATCTGCTTCATAAATAAAGTATTAATACATATCACTATACCTAAGAAAACTATTCACACCAGTAATGTTGTCCAATGGCATTTTATTTACTTTAGAAAAGATAAAGTTTAACATCAACATTTTATGATTTCAGTAACTTGTATTAATATGCACACATTTAACACTAGAGAAAACGATGCACACATAGTTTATCAATATCTACAAGACTCTAAGTCAGTTTTTCCAAAATCCTTATCCATTGTATTTTCAGATTCAAAAGTCTGAATGATGAAAATTGGTTGGGTGGATTATTTGAAAAGATGGCAGGGAAAAAAGTGATGATGAAGAAAACAAAACCAATCAGGGGTACTTGTTATGAGATCATAGAAATTTGAAGCGGGTGAAAATAAACCAAAGATTGGATTGTGTGATCAAAAAGAAGCTGTGAGGACACTGAGTTAACTCATTTTATAAAATTTAGTCAAAGATCAAATAGACAGTTGAAGTAGACTATGTGATTATTAATGCACAAATCTTATCAACATATAATACAATCATAACAATTCCATAACAGAAATTCATACCATTTTATTGCATAAGTTAAAGTGCGTGTCAATCATTTCACTATTTCCAGGAGAAGTGTGAGCTGTTAAGTATGGGGTCTTGTTCCAAGTCTGTAATAAATCACACCATTCCTTTAGGTATGTTTTGATAATTTATTTCATTTAGATTCCAAAGTCTTCATAACATCCTGTTGGCATTTATCCTAAGCCAGGATCATGATTGAAGATTATCTGAGAAGTGTAAATATTTGCCAAGAGGGACTCTTCATTTCTAGATGATGATTCTTTGTGCACATTGTTCACTTTACCTGTATACTTTTCTTCTTTCCATCCCTGAAAACAGCCAGGCATAATATGAATATATAAAAAAGTTGATACTTGTCCCAGGAGAGTTCAAAAGGATCCAGTTTCAATATATAATGCACTGGCATATTCTCCACTTTTCCTTAAGCTTTCCTTCAACATTTCCTTTAAACATCATTTAAATCTAGGTTTTGGTTAAGGTATTTCCTTGCATATGCTCCCACACCTAATCTTGAAATGTGTATAATAATTTCCCCTAGTCTATTCTGATTGTCAGTGTAAAAGATCTTATATGTTAAAAACAAAAGAAAGGATACTTAAGAACTTCTCATGTGTCTTTAATCAATGCTCCTGTCTCATAAAGCTTCTGGTGGTCCTTGCACACCACTGGAGTGCAATAATCCTCTCCTCATCCCACCTTTGTGGTAAATCAATCTGATGAGTTAGAAAGAGTGAAGTAATTAAATTGGAAAAGAAGTGGCAATTAGGTAAGCACATACGGAATACACAGATTTGAAAGTGGCAACCATCAAAGATGTTTAAAACAATTAAAGCATGCAGTTGTAAAACTTCATTTTTATATTTTCTTCTGCAATAATTCAGATGTAACATGGGTCAAAACATTTCTCAAGTAACTTAAAAACTGCACCCACATCAGGAGACCTGATGTGACATAAGCCAGAAAAGACTGTTATTCCAGTCTCTCAAGTCAGTCTAACCAAGGGTCGGTTACTACTGTATTTGTGATACAAGTTCTCTATTTGTCTGGTTTGATATTTGTAAATTAGGAGTGCTGAATTCAGCACTGTTGCCACAGGAAACATTTTGCAGATTACTTAGCACTAAAGAATGCAGGAGAGCTTCCTGAGCTTTTGATGCCTCAATTTTCTGCTCTTGAGAGATATGAAGGCTAATCTGGTTTACATTGTTCATTAGCAAATTGGAAGTCATAAGACTGGTTATAGAGAGGCACCTGGTGAGATTTTCTTCCAAAAATTGTTTGTAGAGTTCATCCACCTTTTTTTCCATATAAATATTAAGCATAGAATTAGAGAGGGGCTGCTTATGAAACACCATACTTTTTTCTCGGATTTCATCTCCATTCAAAATCTTTGGGGAAGGCAGGTTTTCTCCAGGCTCAATGACAGGATAATGACCCAGTGGTACGTCTACTGAAAGTAAAAGGGGACCATTAAAAGCATCATCATGTGTGGGTTCCACAAAGCAGCCTGAATCATACATGTTCCCCACGTGGTCACCTCCAATCTGTAGATCAGGATAATTCTGGCAAATACTTGTACACGACCAGGATTGATATAGATCCAATTGTCTTTCATCATGTTGTTTTCTCCTTGGAATGGGCAATGCAACTGACACATTTCCTGGAGGAGGTGTGCCTTTGCATTTCGCTACAGTTATCTCATTCACAGATTTTATTTGAGTTGTATCATTACTTTGTTCTGTTAAACTTTCTTTCATAAACTCTTCTTGATTTTCCATCTCAGGGGAAAATGAATTGTCTTTATCTAAAAGCTGCTTTTTCCAGGTTTCCTTTTCATTATTTGAGGTCTTCTTACACTCAAGTGGTTTGCAAAATTTTGTGTATTTCTGTTCTTTGTATAGGAGTTCAATTAGGAAGGCTTCTGCAAGCATTTTATTAGTCAAGTTTTCTAAATAAAACCATGCAGTATATTCCTGTAATATAAAAGAACTCATTAGTGCTGTACATTAACATGTCAAATAAGGATTTGTCTCCTATATGAAACAAAATTGATTTGGGGTTGCTCAAAAGATAGAGAATAAGACCAGGAGTAAGGAGACTTGGGCTCTGGTTCTGCCACTGACTGTTTTCACATCAGGTAATTTATTTAATCATGTCTGGGTCTCAATTTTCTCATCAATTAAATGATGATAATACTTCCTCTACCTGGTTAACAGAATTATTGTCAGGGTAAAATTATATGGAGGGCATGTACATGTTTTTTAAAAAGTACAAATTTATACAAACGTAATTATTTTTAACATGTATTCTACTGCATCTAATAATTTATTTAAAAATCATCAGAATGCCTCTAACTTCAAAGACCGTACTTGAAACCAAGCCTACTCTGAAGGAATTAGCTTTAACTGTGCTTTTAATTAATATGGTATTTGAGTTACACATTGAAAAAAATTACTATACCTTAGAATGTGTATAAGAAATGGACGTTTATATATAGTTTGAACTCATGCAAATTTTCATTTAAACTATAAATGTAGCCATTTACTTTTTCCAATAGTATAAACGCAAATAAATTTGTCAAATTTTCTCTCCCCTTCCCCTTCTTTTTGACTTACATATTCCTCCCCAAGAACTTATTTTAATCTTTTGCCTGGCTTTTTAAAGCAGTTTTGGGAATTCTTATTTCCCCTATAAACTCTACAAGAGTGAGAAAGGAAAAAGCAGACTTGATTCAAGAATCAAATTTTTCCTCTTAAAGGTATATACTCTCAGCTATAAATGGTTCCAGAAAATCTATTTGTATTCATATTAAGACTTTTTAGGACTTTTAATAATTAAGAAAATAAATCAATATAAAGAAGAAAATAAATCAATATAAAACAAAATATGTAAGAATTAAGACTTACCGTTTTCAAATGTCAGGATACCTAAAGATTTAGTGTTCTGAGATTCCAACAGTCCAAACACAGGAAAAGTCTCTTGATTCGTTTGTTACTCAGCTTTTACTTACACTTTGGAAAGACAGCTTTAACCACACAAAATAGTTCTGCTTTCCATTCATACCCTAGAAATGAACCGAGCTAAAAGGAAAATGATGTGGGTTGATCACATGCAAAATGATCACATACCAAAAGAGGATCTTGAAAGTTTTATTCAGGTTGCAAATGACAATGAGAGTGGGAAAATATTAACAGCAGTAGTATTTTCTCATGCAAGTGAAGGTAGACACAAGGTTATTTTAAAATTTTTAAGTGGAAAAAAGCAGCATTTTTTGGTAACAGTGAATAATTAGAAATAATCTAAATGATTATCAATAGTAGAATGGTTAAATAAATTATGGTACATGTATAATATGAAATACTGAGCAGTTTTAATGATGTATGATAAGCAACTTTTGAGTAATTACTACATTACAGTCATTCTAATGTTCTACATATATTAATTTAATGCTTCTAACAATACTAGAAAGCAGGAGCTATTATCCCCATTTTACAGAGGAGGAAACAAAGTTACACACTTGCTGGATCACAAAACTAGCAAAGGGTGGAACTAGGATTTGCATTAGCTGATTGGATTCAGAATCCATGCTCTTAATCACTATCCTATACTACCTTTATGTATACTATTAGAATGCAAGTTGCAGAACAATATATGCAGCATGGTTCCATCATTTATTGAGTGTTTATCATGTACTAGGCATTGTTCTTAAATACTTTATACATGCTAACTCATTTAATTTTTATAATGTCTCTGTGAAACAAGTATTGTTATTCCAATTTTATCTATGAGGAAACTGAGTCACAGAGAAGCTAGATAACATGTCCAAGTTCACATAGCTCTAAGTGGTAGAGTTTGGGTTTGAACTCAGGCAGCCCGTTTTCAAAGCCCTTGAACTATTTCCCTGATTTTTTCTCCCCTTTAACTGACTTGATATATTTAACCATGTGTGTGGAAAAGGATACAAATCAGACTGTTAATAGTGCTTTCCTACAGGGAAAGGATGGCAAGAGTACGTGAAGGGGCAATTTTACTTTTTACTCCCTATATTTCTATATGGTTTGAATTCTTTTACAATGACTATGGTTTCATGTATTATTTGCATGACTGAAAAAATAAATAATTCACACACATAAAAGCACAAGGAAAAAAATCTTCATTTAAAATGCTTTTTCCCAATCTCACAAATGTCTTGTTTATTCTTTAGAATGATTTTAAACCCAAATACAAGCTGCTGAAGTAGAGTGGGAAGCATAAACAAAATTCCTATATAGTTCTTTTGGTTTTAATTCTGAATACAGCTTTATATCTTCATAGCATTTTACCATTTGAAATAATTATCACAACCCTCCTATAGAGTAGGTTAATTCTAATTTTGCACATGATATCTAACTTTCTTTTAGGGTTTCAAAGATTTCCACTTGTAAGAAATACTGCATTAGTTTAGCTTGGAGCCAAGGGAATAGCTCACAATGAAATGAGGAACTACATTCCAATCCCACACCAGAAAGATAATGAAACCAATTTAAAAAGCAGATTTTTTTTTTACCACTGCTACCCACACGGGAATATTAAAAGAAAGTGGAGGTCTCAAATTCCTCCTAACCTAGACTCCTTCATTAGTTAAATTCCATCTCCTTTACCTCTCTCACTCCAACATCTCCTGATTCAAGTTCTAGCAATTCCCTGTCCTAAATATCTCCACCTACCATTGTGGGCTTTCATTCTTGGATTGCTTCAGCTGCTTTCAATCTTGCCCCCTGCCAATCCACTTGCCATGCTAGATTGACCCACCTTTTACACAAAACTGCTAAATCCTTCAATAAGTCTCTTATCAGCGATGGGAGTAAAAACAATAACAGCTACAATTTAGTGAGTGCCTCATAAGTGAAAGACACTCTTAGGCAATTTCTGCACTTACTTAATCTTCACAGAAAATCTGCAACTTATGATTGTCCACATTTTGAAAACAGGAAACAGCCTCAAAAAGAATAAATCCAAAATCTAAAATAAAAGCTGAAGCCCTCTGTGATTTGCCCCGTTTACTTTCTCAGCTTTATATTCTAGTTCTCCACTTGCTACCAAAGCTCCAATTTCTATGTTGCTTCATGACTGTTTCTTCTACCTAAAATCCTCTTATTCTTATAATTTCCTGGCTGACTATACATTCTTCAGGCTTCAGTTTAACTCTCACTTCTTCAGGGATATTTTCTTTCACCCACCTAGCCTGGTGTAGGCTTCTCTACATTGCATTTACCTCGTATTATTTCTCTGTGAGTTCCTTGAAGATAAACACCCATGTGTAACTGTTACGGTGCCCGCGAGTTAAGGTACAAGACAGCCAAACAATTTAAAGAGCCTTTATTAGTCAGCTAGCTGGCGGCTACTGCCTGTCACTCCGCGCAGGGAGTTTAGTAAGCAGCAGCAGGGACCGGAGATTGCTTGAGACTTATATAGGCAGAAATCACATCCTGAAAATGCAAGCAAGCTACTTTGACAAAAGCAGAGTTGGCGGTTAATTAATGGGTGCTTAAGATCTTTAGCAACCTTGAGAAATTTTCTCAAGGCTGGTGCAATGGTTAATTATTGGAACAGTTACGCTTGGCTAATGCATACATCCGCAAGTCTCACTCCCTAAAACGGCACAGTTTCACTCCCTAAAACGGCACAGTTTCACTCCCTTCCTCTCAGGGCTTTAATGTTTACTTTGCAGTCATTACCGGTTGAGGGGGAAGGGGACTCTCTTGTTACAGATTAAGGGGAGGGAGCCCACTTCATTCCCCACTGGTTTTTAGGGAGAATAAAATCATTGTTTCTTTCGAGGGTTAAGTATTGATATTGATATTGGGACTGCAAAACCATAAGCTTTACGCTTTGAATACGCCGTTGGACAAATTTAACTAAACTGTTTATAACACAGGGGCCTATGATTAAGGCTAACATGATAAGAGCCAGGGGTCCAGCAACTGCTGATATTAAGGTAGTTAACCATGGAGATTGAGAAAATATACTTTCAAACCAATTTGCCTCCTTTTTCCTTTGCTCTTCTCTATCCTGTATTCTCTTTCGGAGTTGGCTTAAACTTTTTTTAATTACACCTGAGTGGTTAGTATAAAAACAGCATGCTTCCCCCAAGGCTAGACAAAGCTCTCCCTGCTTTAAGAATATAAGGTCGAGTCCCCTCCGATTCTGGAGCACTACTTCTGCTAATGAGCTTAAGGACTCCTCAAATTTAGTAACGCTCTCTTTTAAGGTTTTTAGATCCTGGTTGATCTGAGTACTAAGGCTTTTAAAATTTTGGTCCCCTGTGACAAGTGCTGTGGTTCCTACTGCGGTTGCCCTGGCTGCCCCAAGCCCGAGGAGTACCGGCACTAACACTGGTTCTTTTTGCTTGACTCGTCGGAGGCTAATTAGCCCGAGGTGCTTTCTACCTCCCTTGCTAGAGTAGTACAGAGGTACAGGAATTAGTATAAGGAGAAGTAGATAGGGGGAATTGAGGGGACTGGAAGCATGTTCCTTGTCCTTGAAAGTCACCTAAAGTAAGCTTAGGGGTAGTGCCCCAGGGACAATAGTGAGAATTTTGGTGAATATTTGATAGGGAGATATTTTGAATGTCATTGTTAGTTACTCCTATACTCCGGTTAGCTCCCAGGCCTGTATAATGGGGTGGTTCGGGGTTTAGACATAGCCAGCAATCTTCAGTTAAGTTGGGGGAAGTTTGGTTTAAGAATTTAAACATGAGTTTACGTGTATTGAATAGAGACTCTTGTGGGAAGTTTGGAGGTGGAGGGAGGGGAGTTGCTTTTGGAGATAAGGGGTGGCTTTTTATGGTGGAGTAAGGACGGGTAAGTGGGAAAGGAGCAGTTGTTACAGGTATTTTGATGTCGATGGGGTCCAGGGGGCCTATTGGATTTAAGGGCTTAGGAATTTTCCTTTTTTGAATAGTGAATAACACTCCGGGGTCATATCTTGATACATATAGGCGCAATCCCCACGTTTTTCCCGCCAACCACTGGGAATCTTCCCAATACTGCTGTGGTTCAACAGTAACAGGGTTACAGTTCCCAATTACACAATTTTTGATAGGAGCTTCTGGCCTTATCTCCCTGGTTACCTTTAATAAATGATCTACATTTTTCCATGGGGCTATGGTTTCACAGCCCCAACTATAACAGAAATAATCATCCTCTCCCCCACACTTTGAGGCACTTCTTTGCGGACAGATGTAATGTTGACTATGCCATAGCCCTCGTTCCAGTTCTAATTTACCACAACCGAAGCCCCTAAGCTCTACCCTTCCCCCTCTCAAATAGGTATTTACAGCTTCTGGTAGATTCCAGAGTCTCCCAAAGAGTTTACATAGGTCAAAAACAAATTTAGGGCTGCCAGGGGTGCTAATCTGGCTGACCACTGTTCCATCAATGGTGCGAGTTAACTGCCACGTATAATTAGTGGCTTGATGGGGGTTCTCGGCGGCTAGCATTGTTACTAGAGTCAGCATAATGGCGTACGTCGCTGCAGCCGAAGTTTTAGGGGATCTGATGTTTTTTTGTATGGACCATTCTGTGTTCTGGTCGGAGTCTGCCTTTTTAATTTGTGAGCGATGTATCCAAAATCTTTTACCTGCGACTTTCATGGCAGTCGGTGTACTTAGAATCACCTGATAAGGCCCAACCCAGCGTGCCTCGAGGGAGGAGGGATTCCTTTTTTTGATCCACACTAAATCACCAGGTTCAGCAGTAGGGGTTTCTTCTTCCGCGGTGTCAGGTTTCGGACGGTGGGCGCTGACTACGTGATGGATGTTTTTGGAGCTGTAGTGTAAAGCCTGTAAGGACTTGAGAAGTTCAGAGTTAGACAGGGAGGCAAGCTGCTCCTCCCCTAACTTGGGGAGGAGCGGGGGTGGCCTGCCGAACATGGCTTCATATGGAGTAATACCTTTTACATAAGGAGTACACCTAGCTTTAAGTAAGGCAAACGGAAGAAGGCTCACCCAGTTTCCGCCAGTTTCTAATTTAAGTTTGGTGAGGGTTTCCTTAAGTGTCCGATTCATTCTTTCTACCTGTCCTGAGCTTTGCGGTCTGTAGATGCAGTGTAGCTTCCATTTGATTCCTAATGCTTTTACCAAGTTTTGGGTAACTTGGGCTATAAAAGCCGGACCATTGTCAGACCCCATTGCTACCGGTAGGCCAAACCGAGGGACAATTTCAGCCAATAATTTCTTAGCTACTACCTGAGCTGACTCTGACCGAGTTGGGTAGGTTTTAACTTATCCTGAGAAGGTGTCCACCAGCACAAGTAAGTACTTGTATTCCCCTGGTCTAGGAGGCAGTTTTGTGAAGTTTATTTTTTATTGCTTTCCTGGAAGTTGACCTCTTAGGCGGTGACGGGGGGCAGCAGGGGTACTTACATGACTTGAGTTGACTTGAGCACAGACGTGACATTTTTTGCTTACTTCTTTTGCTAACTGAAAAAGCTTAGGTATGTAAAAGTCAGTTTTTAGCAGTTTAGCTAATTTTGTCCTTTTCAGGTGTGTACTTTGATGCGTTTGGAAAATTAAGTTTCTTCCCAGTGCTTCTGGTAGGAGGATTTTGGAGTAGCCGAAAATTAGAGTTTGAATAAGTTGGGGTAGCTCTTAGTACCCGGGGCGGTAGGAGGGGCAAAGCTTGAAGAGGCCCCACTGGTTTCAGGGCTGCTTCTTTGGCCGTCTGGTTGGCGAAAGCATTTTTTTTTTTGCTTCGGGCGTATTTTTTTTTCTGGAGATTAGGAGACCACATTCCTGGTAGATGGTTTCATGCAAGTATGCGGTGGCAAATGCATACCGGCTGTCTGTGTAGACAGTTAGGCCAGCCTGCCGCAACCGGATTGAGGCGCTTTGAAAGATAGGCTACGACCCATTTCATGGCCCCAAGTGCTGTGTTAACACTCCTTTTGCTGCCCTTTGTGCCTTGGCTATATGCAGCTTGAATGGCTTTTTGAAATTTGGGAGTGCTAAGGCTGGGGCTCCAGTGAGTGCCTTTTTTAGAGTCTGAAAGGCTCCCTCCTCTTTACAGAATGTGTATTGGTTTTGGCTTAGAGGGGGCCCTCTTTGTCCTTCTTTCTTACTGGACAGTCTATTACCTCCTCCCGACTTTTTTTTTCGAATTTTTGGTTCCTTTTTCGGTTTTTATTCCGCGCCTGGTTTTCACTCATGGCAAGTAGGACCTTTGCCATTTTTTTTTAATTTAAGTCTTCGGAACACTCTCTATTAGTGAAAACTTGTTGAGCAACCTTCACCAACTCGCTTAGTACCTTTCCCTCAAAGCCTTCTAACTTCTGTAATTTTTTCTTTATATTTGGGGCTGACTGGGCGACAAAAGCAATATTAATTGCTCGCCTGTTTTCTGGCGCCTCCAGATTTATAGGGGTGTATAATTGGTAAGCCTCCTGGAGGCACTCTAGAAAAGTGGCAGGGGACTTAGTGGCCCCCTGAGTTACCTCAGTTACCTTGGACATATTTGTAGGCCTCCGCGCTGCTGCTCAGAGAGCCCCCATTAGAGTCTGGCGGTACCGTTCGAGAGCCTCCTTACCTTAATTCATGTTAGGGTCCCACCGGGGTCGGGTGAAAAGAAAAACGGTTTTGAGGCGGTCTGCTTCCGTGGTAGGTAGATCGTCTGGCCCCACGACTAGTTTCCGTCCCTGGGCACGGATTCTCTTCTTCTTCTGATGTGAAAAAGGTTTGCAGAAGTTGTTGATAGTTGTCCTATGTGGGCTGATGGGTAAAGAAAACGGACTCTAACAAAGAGATTAGTTTTTGGGGGGTTTGACCCTCTTGTATTCCTAGCAACTAAAACAGTAGGTGCTTAATAAATATAAACTGAAGCAATCAATATAAAGTATACTGTCTGGGCTTTTGCCCAGAATAAATACTAAAAGTTTCAGCTGGAGCAGGGTTGGATGGAGAGACCAGAAACTAAATTCTGGGTCCCTCCTTGAGGAGGGAGTTAGCAGCAGGGACCCCTGCTCAGCCCGGGGAGGTAGAGCAGCCGGGCCCCAGCATTAGGGGCCCGAACGAATAAAGGACTGAGTCTTTCCCCGAGGGGCATGGCACCTCAGGCCTGGCTTCAGGTGGGCTGCGGCGCCGGGAGTTTGGAGGGGGGGCACATGTAAAATACAGTAAGAACACTGGGTCAGAGTCTCATTTAATGAACCTCTGTGATAATTTTTCACTGGAAGGAGAGTACTTTTTTTCACACAAGGTCAAGGGATGAGGATTTGATCCAAATAGAATTTTGTTGGATTACTCATTTCAACATATTTGAATTTGAATGCAGCTTGCTAGGTTCACTATTAGCAACATTGCACAATTACTTTATGTTATTTAAGAACCATAGAAAGGAATGTTCTAGAAATCTCTTAACTTAAATTTTAAAACAAAACTAAATATTTGCTAAGGGCATGATCTTATTATTAATTTACAATTCAGCCATCAGCAAAAATTTAGTAAGTGGAGCAATTTCATGGATTTCTAAACATGACATAAAAACATGACTGCATACTTACTATTTATTGCACATTTCACTTTCTTGATAGAGTTAAAAAATTTCAAGTTGATGGATTTCATAAAGTAGGTGGCAACTTAACATTTTACTGTACTTTACATTCACTTTGCTAAACAAAAGCCTTTAAACAGGCCACAAAACACTGCAATAACACATTTATTTCCTAATAAAATAAACCTTTTTAATAACATTGAAGTAAAATGGTTTTATCTTTGCATTAAATGACATACCATGAACTTCTGCAATATAAAACTACTTTAAAAATGAGTATTAAAAGCTATTTACAAACTCCGGAGTGGGAACAAGGGGTCCTCCTGAGCTTAGGGTAGGGGGGAACCTGAACTATTCCCGGAAAGGGCCCCGCGCTAGGGGCAGAGGGTCCTATGGAATAAGGTGGGGGCTGTGATAAGGGGGGACTATTTTGTGGGGGGTTGAGGACTGGTGGCCTTTTGGGTGGCCCTTTAGAACGAGTACATCTTGCTTTTTGGAGGTTTAGGTGTTGAACAATTTTAGTCCCAGGGAGCCGAGTGGCAGCCCGTGCCTCCCTGCCCTCAGGTGGCCTGCCTCGCCCCCTGCCCAGGGAAGTGGCCTCTGGCCCCTAGCAGGGTTCCCGTGAGGACATACAGCACTCCTACCACCATGGTGCCTCAGACATAGACAGGTGGGCTCCAGCGGGACAGCTGTCACTTGGCAGGTCAGCTCCAGCACAGCTCAGTCACAGGGACGAGCATGAGGCTTACCATGCCCCAAGGGGAGCCTCTGCCCCCACCCCCACCTCCTGGCTGAACGCAGAGAAGCCACTTGTCTTCACTAATCTCCCCCACCCCCTTACCTCGGCCTTTCCATGTGGCTGTTTTTGATGCCCAAATACGCTGTTCAGTGGGGCTTTGGCCGACACTCCCCAACAGTGGCTTGCCATTTCTAGAAAGTACAAAAGGATCCTCTGAGGTCAGGGGCTGTAAGACAAAAAGCAAGTGGTGTCACTAAGAAAAGATGAGCCACTTTTAAGCACCAGGCCAGCAGTTAACACCACCTCCCAGGGGGCTGGCATGTCTTCAGGATCTGGGAACACACTGGCTCCAGGACACCCCTGGATGTACAAGCAGACAGATGTCCTGTGACTTATGACGGAACAGAAATACCAAAAACAAAGGATGCTGGGGACCACTCCCTGGCTCGCATACTTGGGGATCCGCCTCTGCTCTTTCTCCAGTCAGTGTCCAGCTGGTGACTGCTGATCACCGACAAATAATTTACTGGCGGCCTGTTTTACAGGGGAAAGCTTGTGCCCTGGCCAGAGGCAGGTCCTGGCACCTGCTCACCACTTCAGCGCTTGTTTACCAGCGCTCAAACCGTGGGGATAGGCTTGCCCACCTGGCCCGGCAGCAGGAAGGCAACACCCGAGTCTGTAGCCACGCGCCGCTGCCTGCAGACAAAGGGCCTGTTCACCCCCACCCCAGCCCTCCCGGAGCCCGTGGACAGCACAATATGCAGAAAAATGATTAAGCCATTTGGGGTGGTCAGTGAGGATGCCGATCCAGGTTTCAATATAGGGAATTTGATTCGGGTGTCCTGCACTCCCGTAAATGACTCTTTGAACGTGAAAGGTAATTAGCAAATTTAGAGTGCCCTGGGGGGGGGTGGCAATTAGAATTTGGAAAGGTTGGCCATTTGAATTTGCAAAGGGCCCGAGAGCTCCTGGGTTGACCATAGCCCCCAACCCTGCAGCTCGTCGGTGGAAGTCCTGAACATTTTTCAAAAAAACATTGCAACGGAGAGCAAGCGGAAGCAGACGGAGACTGACCCTATGGGACTGACAGTTGACAAAACAGAAACAGAACAGAACAAAGACACTAACAACAAAACACAAAACAGAGACTAGGTCTGTGCTAAGAGACCAATTCCAAACCTGTACCAGAACCTAAAACCTGAGGCCACCGGCCACTGTCGTGGTCCGAGGCCGGGTCTCGGAGTTATGGCTGTGTCCAGCCCTCCTAAAGACCCTAAAGGGGTACCCCACCAGACCAGATTAGAGATCTCTTACCGTTGTGGGCCCACGTCCAGATGGCTCCAGAGGCAGATTTTTTTTTTTTTTTAAATTCAGTTTTATTGAAATACATTCACACACCATACAATCATCCATGATATACAATCCACTGTCCACAGTATGATAACATAGTTATGCGTTCATCACCACAATCTATCTCTGAACATTTTCCTTACATCAGAAAGAACCAGAACAAGAATAAAAAATAAAAGTGAAAAAAGAACACCCAGATCATCCCCCCATCCCACCCCATTTGTCCTTTAGTTTTTATCCCCATTCCTCCACTCATCCATACACTAGATAAAGGGGGTGTGATCCACAAGGTCTTCACAATCACACTGTCACCCCTTGTAATCTACATTATTATATAATTGTCTTCAGGAGTCCAGACTGCTGGGTTGGAGTTTGGTAGTTTCAGGTATTTACTTCTAGCTATTCCAATACATTAAAGCCTAAGAGGTGTTATCTATATAGTGCATAAGAATGTCCACCAGAGTGACCTCTCGACTCCATTTGAAATCTCTCAGCCACTGAAACTACTTCATCTCGTTTTGCATCCCCCTTTTGGTCAAGAAGATACTCTCAGTCCCACGATGCCGGGTCCACATTCATCCCCGGGAGTCATACTCTGCGTTGCCAGGGAGATTTACACCCCTGGGCGTCAGGTCCCACGTAGGGGGGAGGGCAGCGAGTTCACCTGTTGAGATGGCTCAGTTAGAGAGAGAGAGGGCCACATCTGGGCAACAAAGAGGTACTCGGGGGAGACTCTTAGGCACCATTACATACAAGTTTAGATTCTCCTTTGTGGTAATGAGCTTCATAAGGACAAGTCCCATGCTCGAGGGCTCAGCACATCAAACCGCCAGTCCCAATGTTTGTGACAACATCAACACCAGTCCAGGTGAGGAGTCCAACACATCCGCACCTTCCCCCAGATCCTCGGGGCTGGGGAGGGGGAGGCTGTAAATATATTTTTTATTATCTGCCCAAATTACTCTAGGATGTGTCACTATTTCACTCCAGCCTATACTAACTTACCGTATCTCACTTCCTATTCAAAGTTCCATGCAATTTTGGTGTTTGAACAAATCGACTGTAGAGTTGTACCGTTTAGAAAATTTAGATCCTGTACCAAATAGATATCTATTCCCTTGGTCTCATATGAAAGTTGAAGTTTTAAAACACAATCAGTTTCAACCTTTACCCTTTGGCCTGGCTTGCCCTGGTCTTAACCAGACCTGCTTCATTCATATCACTAATTGAAGTCTGGGCTCCCTTTCAGCTTTTTTTTTTTTTTTTTTTTTTTTGACAGTGGCTGTATGCACTAATACAGACATTTATATCTGCTGAGCTCTAGCTCTGAGTTTCAGGTGTCTCAGAGATATGCATTGTTCCAGAGACCAATCAGGTTATACGCTAGGGGATCAGCATCTCAAAGTTTAGAGATAGGCATTACAATTCAGGGATAGAGTTAACTGCTGTAAGAGCTTACAATCTAGGGACTATTACAATTATTGTGTCCATGTTAGGCTATGTTCTAAGATTCAATTCTGAGTTTACACATTGTAGTTAGTCCATATTGGTGAGGCATCATCCCTCTCACCATGTTTTCTCCAACACTTACTCCTATATATATATTTTCCTACAATTTTATGGAGTTATATTCACATACCATACATTTATCCACAGTGTACAATCAGTTGTTCATGGTATCATCATAAAGTTGTACATTTATCACCACAATCAGCACTTGAAATACTGATTACTACAAGAAAAATTGTTTTGTTTTGTTTTTAGCAATAAGAAAAAATGATAAAAAGAAAAATAACGTGTCATACAATACAATATACTACTAAGGACAGCAAATAACACCACTACCAAGAATCCCATATTACTCCCCTATATCCCCCTCTCATATACATTTAGCATTGGCATATTGCCTTTGTTACATTTAATGGAGGTATATTACAATGTTACTGTTGACCATAGACTCCAGTTTGCTTTGATTATGTTTTTTCCTGAATACCATCCCTTTTTCAAATTTCTACATGGTTGACATTCATTTGCTTTCCCACATGCAAAAACATTTTTATATTTGTATATTTAGTAACAGTCATTGGCCACTCCAGTTTTTGCCACGTTATACAGTCCCAGTCTTTATCATCTATCTTTACCTCTGGTGTCATACATTCTCCTATCCCACCTCTTTCAGCTTTACTCACAGACATCTTTGTTCAGTGTACTTACAATACCGTGCTACCATCACACAGTGTTATGCTATCTATTTCTGGATCTATGCAATCAATCCTAAACATTCTGTAGTCCTTCAGCATCAAATGGCTGATCTCTGCCTTCTTTCTATCTCCTGGTCGCAGAGGCAGATTTTTGAATTTCGAGGCCCGACCGACCACTCGGTTCTCCGCCGGGGCTGAGGAACGTCTCTCATGCGTGCCCCCCTGGGGGAAGACCGGTAGTCGGACCTTGTCTCTACCGATGAGCCTCGGAATATGCCGAGGATTAAAATATATCTTGCTGGGGCCTCCAAATGTTACGGTGCCCGCGAGTTAAGGTACAAGACAGCCAAACAGAATTTAAAGAGCCTTTATTAGTCAGCTAGCTGGCGGCTACTGCCTGTCACTCCGCGCAGGGAGTTTAGTAAGCAGCAGCAGGGACCGGAGATTGCTTGAGACTTATATAGGCAGAAATCACATCCTGAAAATGCAAGCAAGCTACTTTGACAAAAGCAGAGTTGGCGGTTAATTAATGGGTGCTTAAGATCTTTAGCAACCTTGAGAAATTTTCTCAAGGCTGGTGCAATGGTTAATTATTGGAACGGTTACGCTTGGCTAATGCATACATCCGCAAGTCTCACTCCCTAAAACGGCACAGTTTCACTTCCTTCCTCTCAGGGCTTTAATGTTTACTTTGCAGTCATTACCGGTTGAGGGGGAAGGGGACTCTCTTGTTACAGATTAAGGGGAGAGAGCCCACTTCATAACCAAGCATAATACAAAGAGTCTGGCAATTTTTATCAAAAAAAAAATAAATATTATCATTTAAAGAACTATTTACAAAATGTGCTAAGCACTTTCACATACTTAATTCATTTAATTCTCACAATGATGCTGTTAGGTGGGCATCAACATCCTTCCTTTAATAGTAGAGAAACAGACACTCAGAAGGAAGTAGTTTGCCTAAGATTCATAATTATTAAGTGGTAGAACCATAGAATCCAAATTTGCCTAATTCAAAAGCCACAATGCTGAGTTCCTTTGGTCCTTCACTCTAAATTTCCATGCCTCATTTTTGGCAAACTCCAAAAATCCTGTAAATATTTATTGCTACCTACAACTACTGAAAAATGTTTAAATGTGAAGATGAAGGCTGGAATAATGACTGACGCTGAAGAATGTTTTGAAAAAGAAGCAGGCATTTAAGTGAGAGGTCATCTTATTTCACAAAGGAAGGGAAGAGGAAGTGCTAGGAAAAGCAAAGACTTGCATCCACTATTGCACAAACCAAAATGTCTGTCAGAAGGAGGTGGGCCTGAAAAGCACGTCCTCAAGAAGGGAGGGGTACAGGGAGTGAAGGGAAGGCACCCAGCCAAGGAGGCCTGGACTAGGGGAAGAGGTAACAAAGGTTGCTCTGGTGGTCAAGTCCTGTCGAGGTAAGCACCGGCATCATTCGCTCTGATCCTAAAACCCAGGCAACACAAGTTTTACTCGTCTTTTTTCTTCACTCATTAACATTGTTGTGCTTTGGCGGTTTTCTCCCTCTGTCGCCACCCCTCCTACGCAGGCGCTGTTGCCAGAGCTTTCCAAGAAGGAGGGGAGAAGAGGCAGCAGAATCGCAGAGTCCATTTGCTCCTCCAGCACTCTCTCCCTTCCCTGCCCCTTGCCCTCCCACCCCCTGGGTTTAGCAGACAAGGGGAGAAGAGAGAAGAGTTCAGCACTACTGGGAGCCCGGCCCCTCCCCTTCTTCCCAGGCCTGTGGGGGCTGCTGGCTTTCGCGTTGCCAGGCGCCCAGCGCTCTCTGAACAGGGCGCTCGCCTGCGCCACAAGGGCACTTGTTCTCCCCAATCCTGAGCGCACTGGCCGCTGGCCATTAGCAACGGCCCGGGGGAGTGAAGGGCCCAACGTTTGGTGTTCGCGAAGCCCAGCCAAACCAGAAGCAGTGAAGTAGTTGACCCTGGATTACTTCTGCAAAGTACCTCCCGAGTTGAAACAGTGAGCTCCATTAAAGGCTATAGTCTATTATACCAGCGTGTCACGCTCTAGAGAGGTGAGTTCGAAGGACCTCAGCCGGCAAAAAAAAAAAAAAAAAAGACTCGAGTGCAGATTCTAGCTGGGGATTTTAGGCCTTTATTAAGAGATGATGATCGCTTTTCTGCCTTTCATTGTTCAACTCCTCACTCTGTAGGATTTCGGGTATGGGAGGTGCAAGGGAGAGCAGAGAAAATGGTTAAAGCCTTCACCAAGATTTTGCTCTGGGTGAACTGACTCATCTGAGAGGTTTCGGTATCATGAGCTCAGCCATTTTAAGAGTCTCCAGTAACTTTGCGCATGTCTCAGATGGAAGCGATTGGGAGTAGCCCTGTTTGGATGGAAGAAGAAAAATGTTCCTGAGTGAATGACCAAAATCCCCGGAAAAGACTGGATTACTCAAAGAAGGACAAACTCATTACTGATTTCTAAAAAGCAGATACATTTGCATAGATAAGACATTTTTTAGAGTAATTAAAGTGAGATCATATGTTTACTTTTTGGATAAAATATAGGAAATGTTACAGAACAGTGCTGTCCAACAGAAATATAATGAGTCACATATGTAATATTAAATTTTCCAGTAGCTACATTTATTTTTAAACAAACGTGATATTAATTTTAGTATACTTTATTTATCACTATATATCCAACATGCAGGTAATCTATAGAAAAATATATTGCACATTTTTATACTAAGCCTTCAAAATTCAATATGTATTTTTGCACTTAATAGCACATCTCATTTTTGATTAGCCATATTGCAAGTGCACAGTAGTCACATGTGGGTAGTGGTTAAGTTCGACAGCACACTTAAAGAAGGACCATTATATGGCTAAGAACCTCATTCTGCAAAGCTTTTAGAGAAGCAGGAAAACAGAAGGATTTGGAATTATTGTAAATTGTTGACAAACATTCATCACATTCTCATGATAGGGGCAGGGAGGAATTAGGCTTGTTTTCATCCTACAAAAAGCTCACTGCTTTTGCATAAAGCCTGATCAGGTAGAATAGTGATTTCACCTAGGTACCAAGAAATAACAACTATAAACATTTTCACCAGGTTTTTTGTTGTTGTTGTTAAACTGTAATTTATGTTTTTGAACGTGGTACAATGACAGAGGAAATGCTTTGAAATAAAAAAGGACCTCAACGGATCCAGCAGAGGACTCTTCCAAATATTAGTCCATGATTCTAAAAACTGTAGCACAAAAATCATCTGGAGGGCTTGTTAAAGCACAGATTCCTGGGCCCCACCCCCATTGACTGATTCTGTAGGTTTGTGGTGGGGCTTATGAATACAAATTCCTAAGTAATGCTCATGCTGCTTATCTGTGAACCACACTCCCAGCACATTCACACTGGTCTATCCAATTCTTACTTCCCTAAGAGGGTTTCTCTGAAAATGTTTGAAAAACCACTACAATAATTGTGATTTAAGTTACATGCACCATATTTTTGCAATTTTTAAAACTAATGAGCCTTAAAAAGTAGAAATGCTGCATTTTGGAATTTCAGAAATCTCTCACAAGTCCGTTGGAAATAGGCAGAACTTTCTAAATCAGAATTGATTACATTTTCAAGTATTAAAACAGAAAGCCTACTAACATAGACTTTCACAGAAATCCCACTTTAATGAGCTTGGGTTTGTACTTGTCAAATTGTGTGCATATACATTTTCTCATTTTAGCATCAGAGGTTTTTGTGACAAAATTGCCAAAGATTGTCATGTGAAAATGTAGAAACCTCAAACTTCTCCTAAGATGCATCTTATAGTTATAGTATAAAATAACATAAAAGATGTACTTGTAAAGCATGTTTGAAAGAGACCAAACTATTACAATTTTACTTTACAGGTAGTGTGTGTTTCAGGGGAGAAAACAGTGGGGAAAATGCAGCTAGTAATAGATGATGCAAATCAAACAGGTTCATATAAGAAGACATATCAAGAACAGGTCATTTTTATCCACTCACACATTTGTTAATCTTAATCCCCTGGAGTTTATTCTTTTTAGATTCTGTGGAATTTATCTCTGTACCTAGGCATAGGCTCTGATTGGACCTGGTATCATGTCCATTTCCTACACAGAGCTACCATAGATATCATCATAAATTAATGCAGTGATGAGTTCAAACCCTGCCTCAACTGTTAGTGAATGTTAATACCAGTTCGTGTGCAGTACGGAATTAATGTGGTAAATATCTGTAACCCATTACGAATTTTCAGCCACCATACCATGAATCACATATGTAAATATATATATATAATATATGGTACATATTTATATATCATATATATGTATACTAAGAAAATTACCATAACTTTTCTCCTCAAAGGGTCTTCACACCCTTAAAAACTATTCTTCTTCTGTAACATAAAGGACAGGAAAAATGAAAAAAAAAAAAACACATAAAAACATTGGGACCAGTTGATTAACATCTTTCTCTCTATCTACCTATCTAGGTGAAGTAGAGACAGGACGAAGTTACCAGAGTTTTAGATACTTACAAAATAAAGTATGAATTAATAGATATTTCTGTGTTTGAAAGTACTTCAAGAAATGAGGATGAAGGTTTCTACTCCTAAGGCTCTACCACCTCAGATATTCAATGACCAAAAATATTGTGGAGTAAGAGTAAATGTCCATTTTTTATTTTACTTTCATTTTATACCTTAAGGTCATATATATGGGGAAATAATACATTATGGGATAGATGCCTATTATGTTTGCAAAGACATGGTAATTTGTACTTTATTTTGAGAAGATTATTTTAAAAGAAAAATATATCATGTTGCTTATTTTGGGACACTTATGCAGTATTTTTCATCATATATTGTAGTGTAAAATGACAGGTACTTTGGGGAAAATTCTCATCTAACTTAGCTGGCAGAGGTTTGGAAAGGCCCAGGCAAGTTAATTAGCAAACATACCTGGACACTTGAGTTTAATGACTTCCTAATTTGGAATTAACAACATTGATATTACAATTTAATTTTAACTGCTTTTAGGATTTTGAAATGTTTCACAAGGCAAAGGAGAACAAGGAGATTCTGAAATTTGTAAAGGTGGAGTGAAGGGCCAGTTATGAAATAAGAGATGTTTACTGAGATGGATCCATATATACATCCACATACATCAGTTACTATTAATTATAAAAGTAGACTGTTTCATTAAATTTAATTGATTCCTAGATTGAGTGTAATCACTTTAAAACGTGGGCCTTTACCATTTCAATCATGCATAACAATAATTTCTCTATTACACTGTGAATATTTTATTTAAAAAAATGTTGCTAAATGTCCATCAACATCACACTTTTGTTTTAGGAGTCACTACTAGTCCATTTATAGGCATGGGATAGATTTTAAGTACAACTTATGATTTGCTCTCAGTTTTATTTTTAAATGTTTCTCAGCAGATTTAACAAAGTCTTACATACTGTGCTGGGGCTGCTTGTTTGAAAAAGAAAAGAAAAAGCAGATCACTATTTCATTCCAAGCCCTCTTAAATGATAATGAAGAAGGCATAGGAATTTGTATTCTTAACAAGCTCCCCAAGTGATTGTTTTGTACACGAAAGTCTGGGAGCCAATACTAAAAAGTAACAATAATTTTGGGTCACCTCTACTTTGACCCGCACCTCTGCTATAAACAGTAGTCTTCTTCCTAGCCTGTATCTATACCTGTGGCTACTATTTTTTGAAGGGCAGCTCCATCTACTCAAACCCCAACAGAAACCTGGGAGTCATCCTTAATATCACCCACTTTCTCACCCCCATATGCAATCAATCACCCTAGATGACCTAACGTTAACATCTCAGTTACCCCCACTTCTCGAGCTTTTCCCTTACTGCCTTTGTTCGTGCCCTCATCTTAACTCCTGACTTCCGGTTTTACCAATCTAATATATACCCTCCACACTACTGCTAGACCAGTGCCTTTCAACCTTGGCTGAACATTGGAATCACCTGGTAAATTTAAAAATAAACAGCGTCTGCGACCCACACTTAGCATTTCTAATGGGTGGCTAAGGTTAAGAAGAATGATGTTAGAGGGATCTTTCTAAAACATGATTAATCAAGTCTCTAGAGCCTGCAGCACAAATTTCACACACTGTGGTGTAGGAAAACCACATTCCTTAGAAACATCTGGAATATTTAAGTACACAAATTCTTGAACCCTCACCCAGAACTCCAGAGCTGGAACAAAAACATTTGAATTTTAAATGAGTAGCTCCAGGTGATTCTCAAGGGAACTAATTTTTGAGGTATGTTGATTCTTTAGTGAAAATGTAAACTCCATACTCAGTGTTCTTAACCAGACCTAGGTAGACCATTCTTTTCCCATTTCAGTTTCATCTACCTCTTTCCTCCTTTAGCCCTACTTACTTATTTGTGAGTAGCTTCTTATATGCATCAGATTTGAACTCTCATCTTTTTGCACTCAATTGCAGGCCTGCATCCTCCTGCCATCTCCTTAACAAGTAATTACTGATCTTTCAAGCACATCTCCCCAATGATGCCTTTCATGACCCTTATCTCCCTAATAGAATGAAACTCCATTTGTGACCAGGTTGTACTCAGTACCTACTTTTGTAATGCAACTAGAATAGTTTAGAGCCATTGCCTCCCTTGAAAGTTATAATACCCAATACTTCTTGATCACTTACTATGTGCCAGGCACCATTCTAAAATGCTTTGCATGAATTTACTTCATTCAATCCCCTATTTATTATCACCCCCATTCTTTGGATAAGGAAATGGAGTCACTTAGTAAAGTGATTTGCACTAGGTTGAAAAGCTAATGAGCAATTAAGCCAGGATTTGAACCCAGTTTCACAGAGGAGGGGTAAAAGGCCCAAACTGGGGGAGGAGAAATTGAAAGAAGAGACAGCAACAACAGAATAAATCCCTGCTGGGTGTAGGGGGACCAGAGAGTGAAAAGGACTGGTGATTCTTATTTTCAAAGTCTAGCAAGAAAAATCTAGAAGTCCCTCATTGCACCATAACTGCAGAATTGCAATGCTTAAGTGAGGGTCTAGGAAGACAGGGCCTGAGGGCAGCCTCACAGAACTCTGCAGCTCCATTACAGTGAGAGAGCATCCCAAAGTTTCCCATGCTAGCCATGGAGCCCTCAATTTCAGGAAATTGATGGTGAGTGGCCTTTTTGAACCTGGTGACCAGTGAGTAGAAGAATATAGACACATTAACCATAGTTTAAAATCAGTTTCTCATTTAAAATAGAGACAATATTTGCCGTGTGCATATTGGTTTTTTCCCTTCTATACCTTATTCTTCCAGAGATCAGACACAGACTAAGAAAAATGAAGGATATCACCTTTCAGCATAATAACATTCACTGGAGTTGCCACAAGATTGTCAATGGGGTAGTACAAAAGGTCTAATGTTTTTGCAAATTTAGCACTGAGAGTTATCCACTGAGAAGGCCTTTTCTCCTTCCTTCCTCAACCCTCTGGAGTGGGTCAAGTTGTAGCCCCTCAAAGGATATGTCCTTATCCTAATCCCTGGAACCTGTGAATATTATCATATTTGAAAAAAGAGTCTTTGGAGATGAACTTAAACTAAGAATCTTGAGGAGAGAAGATCATCTTAGATTACCAGGTGGGCCCTAAATTCAATGACAAGTGTCTTTTTTTTTAAATTTTATTTTGAAATAAATTCAAACTTACAGGAACAGTTGCAAAAACAATACAAACCCCATACACAGAACTCCAGCATACCCCTCCTCCCCTCCCCTGATACCCTGATCCACCAACTTTAACATCCTGTCACACCATTTGTTTCTTTCCCTCCCTCCCTATCTATCATCCATCATCTATTGCTCTGTCTTCTAAACATATGAGAGCAAGCTGCACACATCCTTGAACAAACAATATAATTCACATATACATTTCCCATGAACAAGAACATTCTTTTATGCAATCCCATTAAGTGCAGCTAAGAAGTTCAAGAAAGTCAACATTGATACAAAGCTTACATTCTATATTTCCTTTTTTTTGTCATGTGTCCCTTTGCGCCTCCTCTCCTCCATCCTCAGATTCCATCCAGGATCATCCTTGGCATTTAATTGTCATCTATTTAGACTATCTTTTTTTTTCCAATTGTGGAACCGTATATACAGCCTAAATCTTCCCATTCCAGCCCTTCCCTAGCATTCCATTAGTGGGATTAATCACATTTAGAATGTTGCAATGCTATCACCTTTCCACCATCCATTACTAGAAATTTTCCTTCACCCCAAACAGAAACCCTACTCTCATTTCTTAACTCCCCATTGCCCCTTCCCTCACTTCTCATAACCCATACTCTACTTTTCATCTCTATGGTCATATTCTCTGATACTTTCTTCGTGTTTACCATGGGGCATAAATTTAACCTGTTAAATCTATAACAATCTCATTTTTCTTTGATACCAATTTAACTTCAACAGGACACATAAACTATGTTCCTATACTCCTCTATTCCACCACCTTTACGTAGTTCTTGTCAAAAATTACATATTTTACATTGAGTCCAAAATCACTGATTTATCATTACAGTTTATGTATTTTATATCCTGTAGGAAGTAAATAGTGGAGTTATAAATCAAAAATACAGTAGTTTTGGTATTTATATTTACCATGTGATCTTTACTGGAAATCTTTATTTCTTCATGTAGTTTCAGTCAATTGTTTAGTGTCCCTGCCTTTCATCCTGCACAATTCCCTTTAGCATTTCTTACAGGACTGAGCTACTGGTGATGAAGTCCCTCAGCTTTTGATTATCCAGGAATGTTTTCATCTCCCCCTCATTTTTACCCTCCAGGTGTTTGTGAATTTTCTAAGTTTCTGATGGTTATTGATTTCTATTTGTATTCCATTGTGGTCAGAGAATGTGCTTTGAATAAATTCAATTTTTTAAAAAAATTTGTTGAGGCTTGTTTTATGTCCCAGCATATGGTCTATTCTGGAGAAACATCTGTGATCACTAGAGAAGAATGTGTGTCTTGGTGATTTGGGATGTAATGTTCTATATATGTCTGTTAAATTTCTCTATATCTCTCTCTCCTTTCTTTGTTTCTCTGTTGGTAGGGCTCCTTTAGTATCTGAAGTAGGGCAGGTCTTTTATTAGCAAAATCTCTCAGCATTTGTTTGTCTGTGAAAAATTTAAGCTCTCCCTCAAATTTGAAGGAGAGTTTTGCTGGATAAAGTATTCTTGGTTGGAAATTTTTCTCTCTCAGAATTTTAAATATGTCATGCCGCTGCCTTCTTGCCTCCATGGTGGCCACTGAGTAGTCACTACTTAGTATTATGTTGTTTCCTTTGTATGTGGTGATTTGCTTTTCACTTGCTGCTTTCAGAATTTGCTCCTTCTCTTCAGTATTTGACAGTCTGATCAGAGTATGTCTTGGAGTGAGTTTATTTGGATTTATTCTATTTGGAGTTTGCTGGGCATTTATGCTTTGTGTATTTATATTGTGTAGAAGGTTTGGGAAGTTTTCCCCAACAATTTCTTTGAATACTCTTTCTAGACCTTTACCCTTCTCTTCCCCTTCTGGGACACCAATGAGTCTTAAATTTGGACGTTGTATTTTATCTATCATATCCCTGAGATCCATTTTGGTTTTTTTGATTTTTTCCCCATTCTTTCTTTTGTTCCTTCATTTTCCATTCTGTGGCCCTCGGGGACGCTGAGTCGTTGTACAACTTCCTCTAATCTTGTATTATGAGTATCTGGAGTCTTTTTAATTTGGCCAACAGTTTCTTTTATTTCCATAAGATCTTCTATTTTTTTACTTACTCTTGCAATTTCTTCTTTATGCTCTTCTAGGGTCTTCTTTATGTCCTTTATACCCTGTGCCATGCTCTCATTGTTTCTCTTTAGTTCTTTGACTAATTGCGCCAAGTACTGTGTCTCTTCTGATCTTTTGATTTGGGTGTTTGGATTTGGGTTTTCCATATCATCTGGTTTTATCACATGCTTTAAAATTTTCTGTTGTTTTTGGCCTCTTGGCATTTGCTTTACTTGATAAGGTTCTTTCAGGTTATAAACAATACCAATCTCTAATTTGTCAGATCTACAGCTTGGTGGTGTACACTTTAACCAGCAGATGGCATCCGTGAGTCACCTATTCCCCTCAAGTCAGTTCTCCCCAACTTTGTCTTTGTAGTATGTGGGGATCTGATTCTTGTGGGGTTCAATTGGTGCACTAAGTTTGGGTGTGTTGTTGGTGCTGTCCACCCTGAATGTGGGGTGTGTGTCTGGGTGGTTAGGGAGGCAGGGCAGCTTTAATAATCAAACCTCCCAGGTGTTCCCGGAGATTTAAGGTTGTTGCAAGAGTCTAAGCCTTCATTTCAGTCCTGCCACAGATCGTCTCTGCCACTGACCCACAAGTCCTTGGTATTGGCATAGGATCCCTGGGATTTCCGAGTGAGTCCCCCTTCTCAG
Organism: Choloepus didactylus; assembly: GCF_015220235.1. Taxonomy (NCBI): domain Eukaryota; kingdom Metazoa; phylum Chordata; class Mammalia; order Pilosa; family Megalonychidae; genus Choloepus; species Choloepus didactylus. Next base: position 91,128,253 of record NC_051334.1, on the reverse strand, counting down.
CCATGTTCTTTCAGGGCTTCTGCTGAGGGAAGGTTGTGCCATGTCACAAGTGTGCACCAGTCCTCCAGGGAAGCCCTGGGCTGCTGGCCCATGCAGGGCCATTCCCAGCCCGATGTAAAGATGGTTGAATGGGGCGTGTTAATTTCCCCCTTTTCGCACAGCTCCGCCTTCCCAGCTCCGGGACAATTAGCTGTGGGTGCACTAAAGGCCACTGTCCTTGGCTGATATTGTGGCCTGTGTGTGGTGCTGCGGGAAACACTCCCCGTCACACTGGGACCCTTGGTGCGGCTCTGGGATATGGCTCCAGCCCCAGGCAAGAGCGTCCCCAGCCCGCTGGGGAGATGGCTGCAAGAGGTGTGGTTTCTTTCTCTTTTGGGCTCCTCTCTGCCCCCCTAGCCATGAGACAATCAGCAGCGGGTATGGGAAGGGCTATCCTCCACGCCAGATGCCAAGGCATTGGTATAACCCCCTCCTTCCATGATTCAATGGGCAGTTCTCACCATCATATCCGCAGCTGCTCCTGGGTTTTTTTTTTTTTTTTTTTAAAGAACTAGTCCATCTCCAAATGCCAGCCCACAGTTTCCCCACACCACAGTGCAGCCACCGGACTTTCAGCAGGCTCACTCACTTGTTTCAGAATGCAGACTCTCAGTTTCACCAAGTTCACAGTCCCTGTGGATTTAGCAGAACTTGTCTGGCTGGTGCATCACCGGAACTGGTGTTCCGGGTCATTTTCTTGTTTTTTCTAGTATTTTTCACAGAGGTGTTTTTCTGCCCTGTCTCACCTAGCCACCATCTTAGGTTCCTGACAAGTGTCCTTTTGACAGTAAGGCAGAGGAATAATAGACAAACTGAAGAGGAAGCAATGTGACCATGGAAACAGAGATTGGAGTGATGATCACATGCCAAAGAATGCCTGGAACTACAAGAAGCTGGAAGACATAAAAGACAGATTCTATCCTAGAGCGTCCAGAGGGAACATGGCCCCGCCAGCACTTTGATTTTAGACTTCTGGACTCCAGAACTGAAAGAAAATAAATGTCTTTTGTTTCAAGCCACTCAGTTTGTGGTAATTGTTAGAGCAGCAATGGAAAACTCTTACACACCCCATGTACAATTTCCCAAAAGGTAGACAAAAGGATTGGGTGGAGAAAAAGGGAATAAAAATATTAAGGGTTGTGAGTGAGGTTGAAAGAGGAAAACATTTCTCTTTAGACTTAAAGGGTGGGCACAGGGGTGGCCCTAAGGTCAGACTGCAGGTGAGAAAGCTAATAGGATAGGTAAGAATCAGTCCCAAATTCCAAGATTTTTTGTAAATTCTGCAATGCAGAGATTTCCAAAAGGTGGGTGGCTACTCAATGAAATCAATGCAATAATAAGCTAACAACATTTTTGGAAAGTGAAATAAAACAATAAAAAACACTACAGTACATGGCAATAATAAAAATCAACACTGCTATGTAAAATTTCTTTTCCAATTATAGGGATAACCAGATAGATATACATGTATATAAATATGCATATATAGAGATAGATGTAAACAGAGATGCATATACATATGGAGTTATGTTTACTTTTGTTTATTTGCTGGTCACAATTTAAGATGCATTTCTCACTGGGGATCATAACAAAGGATGTTTGAAAGCCACCATTTTAATGGTTGCCTTAAAATGATCACAAACTGGGTGGCTTAAAACACTAGAAATTTGTTCTCTCATAGTTCTGGAGACTGGGAGTCTGAAATTAAGGTGTCAGCAGGGCCATACTCCCTCTTATGTCTCTAGGAAAGAATCTGTTTTATGCCTCTTTCCTAGCTTCTGGTGTTTATAGACGATCTCTGGCATTCCTTGGTTTGTAGGTGAATTACTCCTTTGGCTGTGTCCGTCTTTACATGGTGTTTTCCTCTCTGTGTCTGTGTATCTGTGTTTCAGTGCTCAAATTTCCCTCTTATAAGAACACCAGTTAGAGTAGGACCCACCCTAATCCAGTATGACCTCATCTTAAATAATGACATCTGCAAAGACCTTATTTCTAAATCAGGTCACATTCACTGGTACTGGGGGCTGGGATTTAATCATAACTTTTTGGAGGATGTTAGGTAGTACCCCACCCCTGCCCTTAGAAATTCTACAAGTCTGCAATGAGCCACTGCCCCCTGCCCTTAAGAATTCTGTAAGCTTGTGATAAAGTTTAAAATTTTAAGCATTCCTGCTCCCAAGTCTCCGCTCCCCAGTTCCCGTTCCCAAGCTCCCGCTCTCAAACCAGTCAATGGAAACCTGCTAGCTACCCCTTCCCCAAAGTAGCCACTAACAAACTGCCAACCTAGATCTGCCGCCAGCTCCCTGTCTCTGGACAAAGAACTTCCCACCAACCTTCCTATATAAGCCCTACTGTTCCCCTTGCTTGGGGCTGTCACCATCTTAGGCTTCAGCCTGCCTGTGCATGGCTGGACAATAAAGCTCCTTTGAGTTTTGGTCTCTTCTCTTCCCGATCGAAAAAACCTAACAGAGGACACAATTCAACTCACAGCAAATGGGTTGAAATAGATGTCTAAAACCTAAATTTAAGGGGTCTTTTTGCATTTTTTTTCAGACTGTGTGTATTTGGGTGAGTGTGGCTAAAGAGCAGTTTGGGACCTGGACTGTTCTGGAGAGTAGTACTGAGGTTACACTACATTGCAAGACAGATTTGAAAAGTATAACCACTGTATGTGACATGCCCAACCCAGAATAAGTGTCTATAATGAGATAAGTAGCTCAAAAGATAAGAAGCCAAATTGTATTTTGATATTCTTTCTCTACTTCTACAGGAAAGATCACCTATAGAAGCACTTGGCTGATTTACTTATACAATATGAAGTCTCCTTATTAAATCAAGTACATTTTAATGATGAGTAATATTTTTTCTATGTATTCAGTCTATTGGCATAATTTGGGGGAATATAGTATGAGATGTGAAAAATATTTGTTGATGTATGAATATGTGAAATTAGTAGTTCCTTAAGCAGCAGCATCTGTTCCTCAAACAGCGGCTTTCAAACTATTCTTGGTGGAGCCTATAGGGTCCCTGGAGTTACTTGGTGCTTGAGGTAGTGAAGAGAGAACAGCAAGCCAGACTCCCACTTCCCCAAAACATACCCCCACACACCCTTCCCTACTTCAATCATAGCATCTCCACTTTTATATGTGCTATACTGGGCTTCTGTGTCAGATTTATTTTGAAGAAAGAGTTTCACTGATCAGGTTTAAAAAAAACACTACCTTATGCTTGCTTCATAACTAGGAAATGCATGTTTTTAAAAATGTGAAGCATGCATTTTATAAAGATTTTCCTGTCACTTCACAAAACTTATTTTTCAAGATGACCTTAAAAGAGGCATAGTGGACATAGCTGAATTGTGTAATAAGCCCTAGAGTCATAACTTATTCTTGCTTGGCAAGTTACCAGCATTGTGTCCTGGTGTAAGTAATTTGATTTTTTCTGGATTTCAGTCCTTGTTGGTAAAGTGAGGTTGTTCTAGACTAGATTGAAGTAGCAAATAGGTTTTAATTCTTACGCCAAGTTTGAAGAGTTGGTAGGGTCTTCCAGAGCAACATGTTTAAAAGGATTCTGAGGCTCAGTGAGAAAGAGCACTATGATGGTTTGACAATGTCTGCCATACATGAGGGAGGGGTAACAGAAGCAGTTAGACTATTTGTTATCCTAGCTTCTTAAATCAAATAAAGTGAAAAGCACATGAATAAGCTATAAACTGCAATAAATTTCTGAGCAAAGAGATTTATGAGCAAATGACATGGACCATTCACCACAAAAGCAGACTACCAAATAATGGCAGTAGGCAAAGTTTCAAAGAAGGAATAATTAAAGATTTGCTTACTTCTCCAGCTTTATATTTGATCATAGGCACCTCTACATTAGTGGTATATGTGTACTGACTACACATAGTCTATACCCCAGCCATAGTAGTTTCTTTAATGTTTCATGATATTCTTGCATGCAGGCCCAGACACATGCCACTACCTTCTCACATCTTTACCTGGCTATCTCCTTCTTAGTTTTTACATCCTAGGAAACCTTCCCTGACCACTGACTACCTACATAAATTCATAGGGCATACCTCTCCTAAGTCCTTCCGTAGCACTTGTTTACTTACCTTACCTGATTAGAATTGCCTCATCATTTTTCCATTGCACCCTGTGCTGGTTTGAATCTGTTATGTACCCCATAAAAGACTATGATCTTTTAATCCACTCTTGTGAGTGCAGAGCTATTGTGTGTGGGATCTTTTGATTAGGTTGTTTCCATGGAGATGTGACCTACCCAATTGTGGGTGGGAACTTTGATTAGATTATATCCATGGAAATGTGACCCCACCAATTCAAGGTGGGTCTTAGTTAGTTTACTGGAGTCCTTTAAGAGAGCTCAGAGAAGCTGAGGAAGAATCCTGGAGGCATTTTGGAGAATGCCAGTGAAACCAGAAGCTAAACCTGGGAGAGAAGGTTCAGCAGAGCCAGCCATGTGGCTTCCTAAGTGTCATGCCACTGGCCATTTGTCAGAGAAGGTATCATCCTATTGATGCCTTAATTGGGACATTTTCATGGCCTTATAACTGTAAATTAGTGAACTAATAAACCTCCATTTTACAAGCCAATCCATTTCTGGTATATCACATTCCAGCAGCTTTAGCAAACTGAAACCACCACCACCCCCCACCAAAACTATGTTTTTTGAAAACAGATGTAATGTTGTTCATGGTGGTACCCTCATTCCCTAACAGTTTGATGAAAAATATTGGTTGAATGAATGAATGATTAAAGTATTTATAATTACTATACACAGTAGTGCTTTAAAACATTAGACATTATAAAATGTAGATAATAAGATTTTTATGACTTAATTCCTTGACCACTGAGAATGTCTTTTTCATTGTGGTAACTCTCCAGAGCATAGCATTGTGACATATACATTGTAGGCAACAAAAAATGTAGAATGGAGTTGGAAAGACTATCTGTATAGACAGAATTAGCAAGTGCCGAGGTGTCAGCTATTATATCAGGTGCTTAATTTCTGTTTTATCCCACCTCTATTCCAGGCTATGAAATTTACAGTGAATGTAAATGTAATATATACACACTTCCCCCAATGCTTTCAGTTGACATAACTAGAGATAGTTAAAATCATATAAGGTCTGTATCAATTTCCTTTATATAAATTCAAAGAAAGTGAAAGAATATATAATTAACCATAATTTCTCCATTGATACATTAACCATAATTTCTTCTGAGCTCCATTTACAAGCACAAACCCATTTTGTTTTGACTGACTTAAGCTGTTTAGGCCTTCAAGAAGAAGCTTTCAATCCAATGCCTCATCTGACTTTGTTCCCTGACTAAGCTAATAAAGTCAGCACAAGAATAAAAAATGCATTGTGAGTGAAGCGATTAAACATAAACAAGCTGAAGAGTTGGATGTAAAATTTGTACCACCTCTGCTATCCCCACTATTGCAATAATGTTTTAGTTTTTCCAAATTGCTTGCACATAATTGCCTTAAAATTCCATTTCATAATTAAGACTTTCTGCTACCATGGCAACAGCAACAGTCAGTAGGACTGGGATCTAATTTTTTTAATTTAAGTAAATTAAAAAAATAGTGTTTGAGCCTCATAATTTGGTTTTATACTCAATTTTTCAGGAATGAATTTATTTTATAAGTGATCACATAAGGAAAGCTGAAGACTAGCGAGGGGGCAGAAAAGGATGGTAACTTTCAGCCTAATTTGGGGGGGATGATTTAGTGAATGTAAAAAACACAGACTTTGGAGTTACTTGGACGTAGGTAACTGTTGTTTCCCAGCTATGTAACCCTGAGCAAATTAAATAATTTCAGTTTTATCCACAAAAATATGGAGATAATATCTACTTCTGTAGATTAGATGAAATAATTTAAGCAGAGCACCTAGTAGAGTGCCATGAGTAGGTGCCCAACCTTCATTATGCCCAGTCACAATATAATAACTGGGATGTGGGTGAAGAAAAAAGAGAAGGAGGAAAAGATTATCTATATGCTCTGGAGCTATCTCTACTTTACTCAAAAATGGGCCAGGAAATTATGCTGCTAAAAATAGGTGCCCAATGTTGTCCCTATGCTTCTACCCCTACATCAATCCAGTAGTAATACAAATTAAGAACACAAGGTCTTTAAGAATCTCAGTCAATTAAATAATTTGTCTGACCAACTTCTGAAGTAAAGGCTATTTCTTTGTTCTCTCATTTTTACCTTGGGATTTTAGGTTAACTTTCCAAGAATATGAACATATATACAAGAAAGTCAGGAAGATCTTAGAAGGTCAATTTGATACTACTGTGAAGAAACCTATTTTAGCTCCAGAAATCCCAGTGCCTGAAACGATAGAAGGATTGAGGGGATACTGTAACTCTATTTACATTCCAAGGAGGTTAGGGCCAAAGAACAAAATATGTTAAAAAGCTTGACTTGTGGAGGAAATCAGATATGCTTTATTATAAATGACAATCATGTCACACCTTTGGAATAGTGGAGTGAAGAGCATAATGTATTAAGAAAACAACCATTGGGGAGAGGTGGGGCAAGATGGTAGCATATGGAAGTGTGAATTTAGTTAGTCCTCTAGAGCAACTAGTAAATAGCCAGGAACAACAAGCAAATAGTCTGCAACAACTGTTTGGAGTCATCTGTGACTGGACACATATCATACACCAGGCTGAAATGCATGTAATGGCTGTGATCTCAGCATAGAACTGTATGTAAAGCCAGTGCATGGCTGGTGCTCCTCCCCCACTAGAACAACAGGATGAATTGGAACAGTCTCCTGTGGGGAAAAAGAAACAGCCCCTACTAGGAGCATTGGAAGGTAGCTCAACTGAGCTCCAGTTGCAGTTTTAATTAACAAGTTTAGACTACTGAATACAAGATATGAGGGCAGATAAACCCAGAGCAAGCAGGAAAGGAGCCCTGAGGTCCCACCTGTCAGAGAGGAGGCAGAACTGATGGAAAATAATAAATAAAAACAGGCTTTTGAGTCAGCAGAACTCAGAATACTGGAAAAGGGCTGCGTGCAAAGAAAAGGGGCATACAGAACTGGGTACCAACTCCTGCTCTTGACTGCTGAAACTAGAGGGCTGGGGACTGGCTCTGATAGGGGATTTCTCTCTCTTTTTCTTTATTTTTCTCTCATTATAAGTAGCTCATTAAAGAAAGCCTCAGGCATTTTCATTTGTCAGCACTTACCCAGGCAAAGGTGAGGTTATGGTAGTTGGAAAAAGGAAGAAGTCCAGTGAAAGAGATAATTCCCTAAAGGCATATCTGCCCTAAGTAAAGGGAGGGCAGAGCCTACATAAAGAGGCTGCCCTACCTCAGAGAATTCAGATCTCAAGTTCAGGGGAAAAAACAGAGCTTGAGCTTGGTTTCTGACTCCCCCTTGGTCCTTAGTAGGGAAAGGGTCTGCTGAGAATTAAAGGCACCACACATCTTTACATTGGGGAGCTGTGGGCTTACAAACACCACTTACTGAGCAGGGTAGGAAAAGCACAGAGTCTACAGGCCTCATAGGAAAGTCTGACACCCTGCTGGGTCTCATCCTAGGGAAACATGATACTGATTACACATTCCTCCCAAGACCCAGGCCCATCTGGTCTGGGAAAATCTGATCATGGTAATCAAGGAAACCAGATGCCTAGACAACAAAAAATTACAAGTCACACTAGGAAAAACAAAGATATGGACCAGTCAAAGGAACAAACTTATACTTCAAATGAGATACAGGAGTTGAAACAACTAAAGATGTTCAAACAAATATGGCAAGTCAATTCAGAAATCAAATCAATGAGTTGAGGGGAGATATGGCAAAAGAGATGAAGGATATAAAGGAGATATAGGGCAAACATAAGGAAGAATTGAAAAGTTTGATAAAACAATTGGCAGAACTTATGGGAATGAAAGGAAAAATAGAAGACATGAAAAACATGATGGAGACATACAACAGCAGATTTGAAGAGGAGAAGAAAGGATTCATGAACTAGAGGAAGGACATCTGAAATTATACACACAAAAGAACAGATAGGGAAAATAATGGAAAAATATGAGCAGTCTCAGGGAACTGAATGACCACATGAAGTGCATGAACCTATGTGTCATGGGTGTCCCAGAAGGAGAAGAGAAGGGAAAAGGGGCAGAAAGAATAATGGAGGAAATAATCATTGAAAAATATCCATCTCTTATGAAAGACATAAAATTACAAATCCAAGAAGCACAGCATACCCCAAACCAAACAGATCTGAGTAGACCTACTTCAAGACACTTAACCAATTATCAAATGCCAAAGACAAAGAGAAAATTCTGAAAGCAGCAAGAGAAAAGTGATCCATCACATACAAAGGAAGCTTGATAAGACTGTGTGTGTATATCTCAGTAGAAACCGTGGAAACAAGAAGGCAGTGTTATGATATATTTAAGATACTGAAAGAGAAACACTGCCAACCAAGAATTCTATATGTGGAAAAACTGTCTTTCAAAAATGAGGAAGAGCTCAAAGTATTTTCAGATAAACATAAACTGAGAGAATTTGTGAACAACATACATGCACTACAGGAAATACCATAGGGAGCCCTACAGGCACTACAAGAAATACCAAAGAGAGCACTACAGGCAGATAAGGAAAGACAGGAGAGAAAGGTTTGGAGAAGAGTGTAGAAATGAAGACTATCAATAAGGGTAAAGAGAGAGAAAAAAATAAAAATAAAATAAAATATGACATAAACAAAAGACAAAATGGTAGTAGAAATTACATTAAGTGAAATTAAGCAGAAACAAAAGGACAAATATTGTTATGGTCTCACTAATATGAACTAACATTAATGAGTGAACTCTGAGAGTTAAAGTTGATAACACAGGTTATCAGGAGAAAGAGGGTAGAGATTGGGCATTTGATGCTGAAGGAGTACAGAATGTTCAGCAGGAATGATTATATAGATCCAGAAATGGATAGCACAATACTGTGTGATGGTAGCACAATATTGTAAGTACACTGAACAAAGATGTCTGTGAGTAAAACTGAAAGAGGTGGGATAGGGGAATGTATGACACCAGAGGTAAAGGATAAATGATGAAGACTGGGAATGTATAATTTAGAAAAACCTAGAGTGGGTCAATGATGGTGATTGAATGTACAAATATAAGAATGTTTTTATATGAGGGAGAATACATGAATGTCAATAGTACAAGTTGTTGAAAATTGGATGGTATAGGGGAAAAATATAAGCAATGCAAACTAGAGTCTATAGTTAACAATAAGATTGTAAAATGCTTCCATTAATTGGAACAAAGTCAATATAACAAAGCTAAATGTCTGTAAGAGAGGGAGTGGTATGGGATTCTTTGTGGTGTTCTTGCTGTTTGACCATTTCATTGTATTTTATTTTTAGTTTTTCTTCTTTTATTTTTTATTGTCCATTTTTTTCCTCTTCATCTTTGCAAAAGAAATGGAAATGTCCTCATCTAGATTGTGGTGGTGAATGCATAACTATGTGATTATACTGGTATCACTGATTGTTTACTTAGAATGGATTCAATGGTGTGTGAATACAATTGTTTAAACAATAAACAGAGTGATATAAGTGCTGGAGAATATGTGGAGAGAGTGGTGAACTTATTCACCATTGGTAGGGAAGAAGAATGGTTCAGCCCATATGGAGGGCAGTGTGGTGGTTCAACAGGAACCTAAGTATTCCATTGTCATATGGTCCCGCAACCCTGTTATTGGGTATATATTTGGAAGAACTGACATTTGCACACTGGTGTTTATAGAGGTGGTAGTCATGATTTTCAATGGATGGGGTTTCATAAGGGTACACTGATGCATGGAATGGTGAACTATACACATACAATGGGCTATTGAGTGGTGGCAAGAAGGAATGAAGCTATGAGATGCAACTAGGTGAACTGACCTTGAGGAGAGTATGTTGAGTGAAGTAATCCAGAAATAAAAAGACAAACATAATGCCTCACCAACAAGGAATATTAAGTGGAAACTCTGAGACTTGAATCTGAGAGCATAGGTTATCAGGGAAAGGCTCATGATAAAGAATCCTAGATTGTAAGCACTTACAGCAGTCACATCTATTCATGAGTAGAGTGGTTATTTCTAGATTTTGAGACACTGAGCTGTCTATGTACAACTTGATCAGTCCCTGGAACTTTGGGTATCTCTGTGACACCTGAGACTCATAGCCACAGTTTCATAGCTATGAATATCAGCATTACCCCATGTAGTATCTGTTAAAGAAGCTGAAGAAGATATCAGAGTTCAATTAGAGATATGGACAAAATGGACTTGGTTAGGACTAAGGTAAATCTGACTAAAGAGAAAAGGATGATATTGACAGTATTTTAAAATTTAAACTTCTGTGTGAGACCAAAGGAAGAGATGTTTATTTGGTGCAAAATCTTTATTTTCTGTAGTACACTATATAATTTAACTTGTATGGTCAGTTTATTCAAACATCATAATTACATGGAACATTGACTAGGGAGTGAGATCTGATTGGTTTTTAAAGGTTATCATGAAGCCCTGATACATCCCAGAGTTATTTGGGCAGATATTAGAAAGTACTTGCAAAGCACCCTTGAGGGACTGGGGGGAAATTTGGAAATATTAAACTTCCTCACCTGGGGAATGCCTGCTTTATCTCCAGCATTGGGGACTACCAGTTTAGTAGGCCAAGCCCTCAATCTTGGGGCTTGCCCTTATGAAGCTTGTTACTGCAAAGAAGAGGCTAAGCCTACTTATAATTGTGCCTAAGGATCACCCTCCAGAGAATCTCTTTTGTTGCTCAGATGTGGCCTCTCTCACTCTCAGCAGGTGGACATGCTGTCTTCCCCTCTATGTGGGACATGACTCCAGCAGTGTAGATCTCCCTGGCATTGTGGAACATTGCCTCAGGGGATGAGCCTGTTCCAAACATCATAGTATTGAGAAAGCCTTCTGGAATGAAAAGAGGAAGAGAAATGAAAAAATATAAAGTTTCAGTGGCTGAGAGATTCAAATGGAGTCAAGAGGTCATTCTGGAGGTTATTCTTATGATTATATATATATATATATATATATATATATATATATATATCCTTTTTAGTTTTAGTGTATTAGAATAGCCAGAAGGAAATTCCTGAAGCTGTTGAACTGCAGTCCAGTATCCTTGATTCTTGAAGATGATCACATAGCTTATAGCTTATATGGTGTGACCGTGTGATTGTGAAAACCCCGTGGCTTACACTTCCTTTATCCCATGTATGGACAGATGAGTGGAAAAGTGGTGACAAAAACTAAATGAATAATGGGGGGGGAGGAGGTTATGGGATGTTTTGGGTGTTCTCTTTTACTTTCATTTTTATTCTTTTTTTTTCAGAGTAATGAAAATGTTCAAAATTTGATTGCGGTGTTGAATGCATAACTATGTGATGATACTGTGGACAACTGATCATATGGTTTGACTGTATAGTATGTGAATCTATCTCAATACATTTCATAAAAAATAAAAAAGGAAAACCATTCTAGTGGCAGCAATTTAAAAAAATAATTTAGGAATGAAGAAGTTAGCTGGTGTAGGAACAGGGAATTTAGCTGGCATAAGAATTAGAAAGTTAGCTGCCAATAACTGGTTGGCTGTATTTAAATTTGGTTTTCTGGTCAAGCCTGGCAATTACAGGAAATAGAAACAAGCTTAGGTTTTTGGTTTTGTTTAGCATGGGTGCCTCCATGTTGGGTCTACTAGATTTTGTTAAAAAATTTAATTTCTGGAAATTGTCGTAAGGGCATACAAGTATATTGTAGTAAGGAAGTTTCACCAAATGTTAATTCAAATCCAGAAGAAGATAGGACAAGATCCAAAATCATAAATATGAAGGTTAATATACATCTGAAAACACTGTATTTGTGCTCTACTCTCTTCATAACTATAGGTAATATACTATAGCCTCACTAAGGAAACAACTCAGAAACATAATTTAAAATTATTAAGAATTAAAATGTTACCTTAGGAATATGACATCATCAACATGGCAGTGTAAGACATCCCCTGGAAAAGGCTTCCCTCAGAATCAGCTAATAAAAGTACAAATTCCATGTGCTTAAAACTCTGGATAGACAGAGATTGAAGACTCCACAAATGCTGAATCAAAGAAAAAGAAAAATGATCTCCAATATCAGGGTAAGAAATTTCTGTCCCAGACCAGCCAGTCTGGAAACCCTCCCCTATAATCAGTCCCATGCAACTAGGGAATCACCCAGAGGCAGAATTGCCAGAGTCCCTCCTGCCATGGATGCAGACTATATAGCCACTCACAGCAGCACAAGAGTTAGAAGTCCATGTGTACCAAGGCACAGGGACTCAAGTCTACAAAGACCCAGAGCAGAACACAAGCTACTGAATAATACATAGAAAAGGACTCAGTGGGGGTAAGAACAGACAGAACAGTTGGCAGAAGTTGGGCATACTCAATCCAGGTTCTGTTGGCTGTACCACCTGAATGTAAAATGGTCTTTCTGGATTGACCAACATTTCTGGATTGAAAGCATCTGGCTCTCCAGGATAAGATGCCCTAAAGGAAAAGAAACCAGAGGCAGAGAAGTCAAAGGAAAGAAAAGGTGGTGGTGGTGGTGGACTGAATGGCTATAAGACAGGATGGGTCCCAGAACTGAAAAGTGTAAGGAAGAAGGGGCACTGAGTGAGGGAGTTAATTTAAACAAATCATAAGAGCTGGGGAGAAAATTCTGCACAAAAACAAACAGAACAGATCAAGGTTCCTGGAGAAGCAACAGAGGAAAGGAATATCTCTCCTAGAGGTCAAACAATTGCACAAAAAGTGAAATCTTAAAAATTATACCACATATCTAGAGCAAGAATCAGAAGAAGAAGAGCTGAGCAAATCCAAACAAACACAGGTTACTCTAAAGGTCCAGAATAGGTTGGACCAAGCACCAAAGAAGAGACTTAACACAAAGCCAATCAACAATAAAATACATGAGAAATAACATGAGGGAGAAACTGATCTTCAGAGTTAACTTATCAAAATAATGAGAAGTCCAGACACCATCAAAAGATTAACAGCTGTAAGATGAAACAGGAGGATATGGCTCAGTTAAGGGAACAAATTAAAACTTCAGACATGACCCATAATTTGGAATCACTAATCAAAATTTCAAACAAATCTCCTAAATCAATTCAAGAAGATGAAGGAAACTAATGGATATAGAATTAAAGAATATTAAGAAGACAATGTGGAAGCATTCTTTAGAATAATTTGAAAGCATATAAAAGAAACATAATGGAAATTATGGAGATGAAAGGCACAGTAATAGATATTAAGAATACACTAGAAGTGTATAACAGCAGATTTGGACAGGCAGAAGAAAGAATCAGATAATTAGAACACAGGATAATCAAAATCATTTGATCAGAAGAATAGAGAATAGAAAAAAAATGAGGAAATCTCATGGATACAGTGACAGGATGAAGCACACAAACATATAGTTATGGATGTCTAGAAGGACAAGAGAAGGGGAAAGGGGCAGAGACAATACTTGAGGAACAGAAACTGAGAGAGTTTATCAAGAAAAGTCCTGCCTTATGACAATTACCAAAGGGCATTCTTCAGGTTGAAAGGAAAAGACAGGAGAATGTGCTTGGAATAGTGTTAAGAAATGAAGATCTTCAGTAAGAGTAAATAAAGAGTAAATGCAAAACCCAATAGTACTGTATCATCAATATATAACTCTACTCTTTAATTCCTATAAGAGTCAGAATACAATTGAAGAAGTAAAAGGCACATTTTCTGATAATAGACATGCAAACTATAAAGAGGTAAAGTGGGACAAAAACAACACAAAGAGGGAAAGCAGAGGGATTTGGGAACAGAGAATGTATATGCTTTTGAACATAAGTTGGCATGTTTTCAAATTAGTAGTGTGCCAGTTTGAATGTATTATGTCCCCCTAAGCACCATTATCTTTGATGCAATCTTGTATGGGCAGACATATTAGTGTTAATTAGATTGGAGTTCTATTGATTGAGTGTTTCCATGGAGATGTGACTCAATCAACTGTGGACAAGACCTTGACTGGATAATTTCCATGGAGGTGTGACCCCACCCATTAAGGGTGGATCTGAATTAGTTCACTGGATCACAATATAAGCTCAGACAGAAGGAGCAAGCTTGCTACAGCCAAGAGGGACCCTTTGAAGAATGCATGCAAGCTGAAAGAGGAGCTGAAGCTCACAGAGATATTTTGTAGACAGCCTTTGAAAGCAGACTTTTGCTCCGGAGAAGCTAAGAGAGGACAAACATCCCAAGAGCAACTGAGAGTGACATTTTGGAGAGAAGCTGAAGCCTACAGAGGAACATCTTGGAGAAAGCCATTTTGAAACCATAACTCTGGAGCAGACGCCAGCCATGTGCCTTCCCAGCCAACAGAAGTTTTCCAGATGCCATTGGCCATCCTCCAGTGAAGGTACCCAATTGTTGCATTACTTTGGATACTTTATGGCCTTAAGACTGTAACTGTGTAACCAAGTAAACTCCCTTTTATAAAAGCCAATCCATTTCTGGTGTTTTGCATCCCAGCAGCATTAGCAAACTAGAACAGTAGGTTATGGATGTAGGTTGTATAATATAAACCTCAAAGACAGTATTTTAAAAATATACAGAAACAGATATTGGAAAGGGTTCAGTCAGATACATCATGAAAGATCAACTCCTCTACAGAAAAGGAGGTTGCAATAGAGGAAAAGAGAAACAAACAAGCAAAAAAGCTATGACACAAAAACCAAAGGACAAAATGGCTGAAATAAATACTGCCTTTATGGTACCAACTCAATGTCAATGGATTAAACTCCCCAATCAAAAAGACACAGATTGGCAGAATGGATAAACGAGCATCATCCAACTATTTATTGTTTACAAGAGACTCATCTTAGACACAAGGCATG
The DNA here is from genome assembly GCF_015220235.1 of Choloepus didactylus. NCBI lineage: Eukaryota > Metazoa > Chordata > Mammalia > Pilosa > Megalonychidae > Choloepus > Choloepus didactylus. The sequence goes on along the minus strand of NC_051334.1, from coordinate 91,113,233 downwards.
GATATGTTGAAAGTGAAAGGATGGAAAAAGATATTTCATGCAAATTACTAAAAAAGAGCTGAAGCAGTTATACTAATATCAGGCAAAATAGACTTTAAGTCAAAGGGTGTTATGAGACTAAAAAGATGCTATATATTAATTAAAGAGGCAAACACCAATAAGAAATAACAATCATAAATGTTTCTGCAATTAACCATGGTGCCCCAACATACATGAGGCACACATTGGCAAAACTGAAGGGAGGAATAGAAATGTCTACAATAATAGTGGGAGACTTCATCACACCATTCTCATCAATTGCTAGAATATCTAGATAGAAGATCAATAAGGAAAAAGAGAACATTAAAATATGATAAATGAAATACATCTAACAGACATATACAAAACATGGCACACCAAAAATAGCAGGAAATACATTTTCTCAAGTGCACATAGATCATTATCCAAGATAGATACGTTGGGTAACAAAGCAAGTCTCAATAAACATAAAAAGGTTGAAATTATACAAAGCATCTTCTCTGACCATAATGTAATGAAGCTGGAAGTCAGTAACAGGCAGAGAACTAGGAAATAAAAAATACATGGAAGTTAAATGATGCACTCTTAAAAAAATTAGTGAATCAAAGAAGAAATTGCAAGGAACATCAGTAAATATCTTGAGTCAAATGCAAACAAAAGCACAGCATATCAAAACTTATGAGATGCAGTGAAGTCAGTGCTGAGAAGGGAGCCTTAAATGCTTGCATTAAAAAAGAAGAGCCACAAAGACCTAAGTGCACAGCTGGAGGAACTAGAAAAAGAACAGAAAACTAAAGCCAAAGCAAGAAAAAGGAAAGAAATAATAAAGATTAGAGCAGAAATGAATGGAATTGAAAATTTAAAAATAGAGAGCACTAACAAAACCAAAATTTGGCTATTTGAAAAGATCAATAAAATTAAAAAAAAAAACCCTTAGCTAGACTGACAAAGAAAAACAGAGAGATTCTGCAAAGAAATAAAATCATAAATGAGAGGGGGGATATTACTAATGCCCCCATAGAAATACAAATGTCATAAGAGGATACTATGAACAACTGTATTCCAACAAATTAGACAGCCTGGATGAAACAGATAAATTCCTAGAAACAAACAACCTACAGTGTCTCTGAAAGAAAGAGAAGATCTCAACAGACCAATTACAAGTAAAGAGACTGAATCAGTCATCAAAAACTTCCTAACAAAGAACTGGATATCCATATCCAAAGGAATGAAAAAGGACCCCTACCTCACACCCTGAACAAAAATTAACTCAAAGTGGATCAAAGACTTAAATATAAAAGCCAGTACCATAAAATTCCTGGAAGAAATATAGGGAAACATCTTCAAGACCTAGTGATACAAGGTAGCTGCTTAGACCTTACACCCAAAGCACAAGCAATGAAAGAAAAAAAAAAATGATAAACAGGACCTCCTCAAGACTGAGTATTTCATTGCTTCAAAGGACTTTGTCAAAAGGATGAAAAAGCAGCCAACTCAATGGGAGAAAATATTTGGTAACCACATATCTGATAAGGGTTTCATAACCAGTATACGTAAAGAAATCCTACAACTCAACAATAAAAAGACAAACAACCCAATTATAAAATGGGCAAAAGACATGAATAGACATTTCTCCAAAGAGGAAAATATAAACAGCTTAAAAGTACCTGAAGAGATGTTCATCTTCATTAGCTATTACGGAAATGCAAAGTGAAACCATAATGAGCTATGATCTCACATCTATTAGAATGGCCACTATTAAATAAACAGGAAACTACAAGTGTTGCAGAGGATGTGGAGAAATAGGAATACATATTCATTGTTGGTGAGAATGTAAAATTGTACAGCCACTATGGAAGACAGTTTGGCAATTCCTCAGTAAACTAAATATTGAGTTGCCCTATAACCTGGCAATTCTGCTACTTGGTATATACCCAGAAGATCTGCAAGCAGGGACACAAACAGACACTTGCATACCAATGTTAATGGCAGCATTATTCACAATCACTAAAAGATGGAAACAATCCACATGTCCATCAACTAAGAATGGATAAACAAAATGTGGTACATACATACAATGCAATAGTACTCAGCAGTAAGAAGGAATGAAATACTGAAGCAAGTGACAATATGGATGAACCTTGAGGGCATAATGCTGAGTGAAATAAGTCAGACATAAAAAGACAGATAGTGTATGATTTCACTGATATGAGCTAATTAGAATATGTAAAGTCGTGGTCATAAAACAGAATATAGGTTACCAAGAGATAGAATGAAGCTACAGAATGGGGAGCGGTTGCATATGTACAGAATTTTTAACCAGGTTGAACTTAAATGTTTGCAAATGGATAGAGGTGAGGGTAGCTTGTTATTGGGATTATAATAATAGTGCTGAACTGTAGATGAATTTGGTTGAAGGGGTTGCTTAGTCATGTATGTCACAAGAAGGAAAGCTAGAGGCTAAAATATGAGAATGTATATCACAGTGAACCTTGTGGTGAATGTTGTTTATGATTAACACTACAAATATAAATAAGTTCTTTCATGAACTAGTACAAATGTACAACACTTGTACAAACAGTTAATAATAGAGTGGTATATGGGAAAATTAATTATTACAAGCTATGGACTGTAGTTAACAGTAATATCTTAATATATTTTCATCAACAGTTAACATATGTACCACACCAATACTAGGGGGTATAAGAGCTGTGGGGTGTTTTGGGTTTTCTTTTTTTATATCAATTTATTATTTTTCCTTTTGAAGTAATGAAAATGGTCTAAAATTGATTGTGATGACAATTGCACAACTAGGTGATGATACTGTGAGACATTGATTGTATATTTTGGGAGGATTATATGGTATGTGATTCCATCTCAACACAAATTGCAGTTAAAAAAAATGTCCCAACAAAGTAAAACCTAGGACAAGTTGGCTTCATAGGTGATTTCTACCAGTCATTCCAAGAAGAATTAATAATACCAATCCTCCTCAAACTCTTCCAAAAACCTAAACAGGAGGGAATAATACCTAACTCATTCTATGAAATGGCATCACCCTATTAAAGTCAGATAAATATATTACAAGATACAAAAATTGCAGACCAGTATCTCTTATGAATATAGATGCAAAAATCTTCAACAAAATACTTGCAAATTGAATCAAACAGCACATTAAAATAATTATACATTGTGATCAATTGGGTTTTACCTCAGGTAAGCAAGGCTGGTTCAACATAAGAAAATCAATTAATGCAATACACCACTTTAACAAAATGAAGAGAAAAACACATGGTCATCTCAACTGACACATAAAAGGCTTAAAAAAAACCCAGCATTCTTTCTTCATAAAAACACTTAGAAAATTAGGAATCGAAGGAAACTTCCTCAATGTGACCAAGGGCATATGTGAAAAACCCACAGCTAACATCATACTCAATGGTGAAAGACTGAAAGTTTTCCCTCTAAGAACTGAAACAAGACAAGGATGCCCACTGTATCCACTGATCTTCAAAATTTTCCTGGAAGTTGTAGCCAGAGCAGTTAGGTGAGAAAAGGAAATAAAAGGCATCCGTATTTGAAAGGAAGAAATAAAACTTTCACAATTTGCATATTTGCAGTTGACAGGATCCTACATATAGAAAGTCCTGAAAAAATCTACAACAAAGGTTCTAGAGCTAATAAATGTATCCAGTAAAGTTGCAGGGTACACAATCAACATGCAAAAATCAGTACTGTCACATTTTACTGACAGGTAAATGTAATTTGCTATGCAGCAAAAATGATTCAAGAAACAAAAAGCCTACAGTGTTTATTTACATTTGTATAAGCAATTGCTTACTCTTTTAACAAGCATTTGTACTTGGATAAAAAGCTTATTTGTGTATAGGAATGCCACAGTGCAAAATGATGCTAGCACAAAGTATTAAAATTATTTTGTGAAGATTGGTAGTTGTATTTAACTATTGTGTCATTATACCTAAAAAATCAATATTGTTTATAAACTTTAGCAATGAATAATCAAAAGAAGAAATCAAGGGGAAAAAGTCCATTAACAACAGCAAATAAAAGAATCAAATATCTAGGAATAAATCTAACCAAGGATGTAAAGGACTTGTACATGGATAACTACAAAACACTGCTGAAAGAAAACAAAGAAGACCTAAATAAATGGAAGGACCTTCCTTATTTATGGGCTGAAAGAGTAAATATGGTTAATATGTTAACTCTACCAAAAGTGATTTACAGAGTCAACAGAATCCCAGTCAGAATTCCAACAACCTTCTTTGCAGAAATGGAAAAGCCAACAACCAATTTTATATGGAGGTATAATGGGCCCTGAATAGCTATCGCCATCTTAAAAAAGAACAATGAAGTTGGAAGACTCACACATCCCAATCTTAAATATTACAAAGCCACAGTAATCAAAAGAGCATGGTAATCACAAAAGAACAGACATAGACCAAAAAAATTGGAAAGTCCAGAAATCAACCCTCACATCTATGGCCAACTGATTTTTGACAAGGGGCAAAGACCATGAAGAGTCTTTACAACAAATGGTGCTGGGTAAACTGGATCTCAAGTTGCAAAGAATGTAGATGGACCCGTACCTCACACCATATATAAATATAAAGTCAAAATGAGTCAAAGACCTAAATATAAAAGCCATAACTTTAAAAATCTTAGAGGAAAATGTATAGAAGCATCTCCAGGACCTATTAGGCAGTACTTTCTTAGACTTTACACCTGAAGTACAAGCAACAAAAGAAACAAATTGATAAATGGTATCTCGTCAAAATTCAAAACTTTTGGGTATCAAAGGACTTCATCGTGAAGGCATAATAACAACCCAAACAATAAGAGAAAATATTTGGAAATCACATCACCAATGAGGGCTTAATACCACAATATATAAAGAAATCCTACAACTCAACAACAGAGAGACAAACATCCCAATTAAAAATGGGTATAAGATTCGATTAGCTATTGTTCAAAGAAGATATGCAAATGTTCAAAAAGCACAAGAAAAGATGCACATTCTTATTAGCTATTAGGGAAATGGAAATCAGACATAGACCAAATCCATAATGAGTTATAATTTCATACCCACCAGAACTGTTACTGTTTGAAAAAAAAAAAACAGAAAAATATAAGTTCTGGAGAGGCTGTGGAGAAATAGGAAGACTCATTTATTGCTCATAGGAATGTAAAATGGTGCAGTCACTATGGAATGCAGTTTGTTGGTTCCTCATAAAGTTAAGTGCAGAATTACCACATGACCTGGCAATTCCACTTCTAGATATATATTCAGAACTGAAAGCACATTCTTGAATAGATATTTTTACATCAATATTCATAGCTGCATTACTCACAAATGACAAAAGATGGAAGCAACTTGTGTCCATCAACCAATAAATGGATAAGCAAAATATGGTATATATGCACAATGGAATATTATTCAGTCATAAAAAGGAATGAAGTCTTGATACATGTGATAATGTGGATGAACTTTGAAGCCAACACATTGAGTAAAATAAACCAGACAGAAAAGGACAAATATTGCATTGTCTTACTAATATGACATATTATAATAAGCAAATTTTTACTTTCAGAAACTAGAATATAAGTTACTGGTGGATGGGGTAGGGGCAGGGGGTAGGGAATTAAGGCTTCAAATATACTGAATTTCTATTTGGGACAATGGAAAAGTTTTGGTAATGGATGGTGGTGATGGTAGTGCTACACTGTGAATGTAATTAACAGCAGTTTATTATATATTTAACATGGTTAAAGGGGAATTTTAGTTTGTATTCATGATACTAGAACGAAAATTATTTAAAAAGTTCGTGGACCTACACAACATAAACAGTGAACCTAAGATTAACCATGATTTATATTTGATAGAACAATTATAAAAAGGTGCTTTCATCAATTGTAAGAAATATATCACACCAATGCAAGATGTTACTAGGGTGGTATATGGAAATCCTGAATTTTATGCATAATTGTTCTGTAAACCTCCAACTTCTCTAATAAAAAATATTAGAAAAGCTAGGCAGAAGATCAACAAGGTAACAGAAGACTTAAACAACACTATAAACCAATTAGAGCTAGTCATCTGTACAAAACTCCATGCAACAATGGTACAAAGCACATTCTTCTCAACAGTGCATGAAATATTCTTCTGGATAGGCCACATTTTACATCACAAAACAAGGCTCAATAAATGTAAAATTAGTATGATCATACAACATATGTTGTATGAATTTAGAAATCAATAACAGAAGGATATTTGGGAAATTCACAAATATGCAGAAGTTTAAAAAAAACACTCTTAAGGAACCACTGGTGAAAGAAGAAATCCAGGAGAATTTAAAAATTACACTGAGGTAAAAGAAAATGAAAACACAATATACAAATACTTAAGGGATGCTGTTAAATCAGTGCTTAAAGGGAAATTTATAGCTATAAATGCCCATATTAATAGGATGATCTCAAATGAATACATTAACTTTCAGCTTTAAGAACTTATAAACAGAAGAGCAAACTAAATCCATACTAAGCAGAAGGAAGAAAATAATGCAGATTAGAGAGAACATTAATGAAATAGAGAATAGAAAAATATTAGAGAAAATTCATGAAACCAAAAGCTGATTCTTTGAAATGATAAAATTGACACACCTTTAGTTCAATTGACAATGAAATGAAAACAAAGATAGACAACTCCCAAATTATTAAAATCAGGAATGGAAAAGAGGACATCACTACCCACATTGGAGATATAAAATGTTTGATAGGGAATAGTGTGAACAACTGTATTCCAAAAAAATTATATAACTTAGATGAAATGGAAATATGTAAACAACTAAAACTCACTCAGAAAAATAGAAAATCTGAATAGACTTGTAATAAGTTCAGAGATTGAATTAGTAATAATAATAATAATAAAAAAAAACTTCATACACAGAAAAGCCCAGGACCAGACAGCATTTCTTATGAATTCTACCAAACATTTAAAGAAGAATTAATACCAATCCTTCAAAAAATCATACAAAATTGAACACTTTGCTGCTCATTCTATAAGGCTGGTATTAAACTTATAACAGACAAAAACATCTTGAGAAAACAGTCCAATACCTCTTATGAGTATAGATGCAAAATTTTTCAAATAAATACTGAAAAACCAAATCCAGTAACATATAAAAAGGGTTATAAACCATGGCCAAATGGAACATATGCCAAGAGTGCAAGGTTGATTCAAATTAAGGAAAAACTAAATAACGTAATACATTCTATTAATAAAATAAAGAAAAGCAAGCACATGATCATACCAAAACATGCTAGAAAAAGCCTTTGATAAAATCCAAAGCTCTTTCATGGAAAAAACACTCAAACTAGAATTCTGTAGAAAGGAACATTATCTACCTGATTAAGAGCATATATTAAATATTCAAAACTAACATCTTACTTAATGGTATAATATTGAATGCTCTCCTGTTAAGATCAAGAACAAAACTAGGATTTCCAGTCTAAACACTTCTATTCAAAATTTTCCTGGCCTGGACAATTTGGCAAGCACAGGAAATAAAATTCATCTGGATTGGAAAGGAAGAAGTAAAACTTTCTCTCATTGTAGTTAAGATCTTGCATATAGAAAATCTTAAAGATCCAACTAAAAGACTATTTGAAGTAATAAACAAATACAGAAAGATTATAGTTTACAAGATCAATATATAAAAATAGTTTCTATACACTAGCAATAAACAATCTGAAAAAGAAATTAAGAACACAGTTACATTTATAATAATGTCTGAAAGAATAAAATACCTAGGAATAAATTTCACAGAAGAATTGCAAAACTTATACCCTGAAAACTACAAAACGTTGAAAACAATTAAAGACCTAATTAAATGAAAATGTATCACATGTTCACAGAGTGGAGGACTTATTATTGTTAAGATGTCAACATTTGAGGGCCTTAGGAGCTAAGATGGCAGCATAGAGAGGAGTGGAAGGCTTAGTCCCTCCCAGAACAATTCATAAATGACCAAAAAACTAGTAAATAACCTGTAATAACTGTGGGGAGACAAACATGACTGACCACTCATCATCCACCAACCTGAATTGGGAGGGATGCCTGAGATCACAGCATAAAATCTGTAAGTAAAAACTGCGGACACGCGCTGAGAGCCAAGAGCCGAGAGCCCCTCCCTCATGGAAGCTGTACAGTGCTAGAGAACAGCACTCTCCAAACAAGTGAGTGGACCTCAGCCCAGCCCCTACTGGGGTTTTAATATTAACTGCTCAATACAAACAGCGAATCTCCATCAAGCAGTCAGAGGCTTTTGGTGACAACTGACCTTGGGAGAGTAGGGGAACATATCTGTCTCAGGACAGGGAGCCCAGAGGACTGGGTGCTATCTCTGTCTGATGGGTGAACCTGGGAGCTTTCTGTCCCTTTCTCTGTGGAGAAAACCTCAGCCATTTTCAGCCTGCAGTGCTTTGCAGTAAAGAAAGCCTCAGCCATTTTAAAATCAAAACACTTTAATCAGCAAAGTCAGAGAAACAAAGAACTTATTGATATGCAGATGACATCTCTGGAGGGGGCATAGATTCCCAAGAGGAAAGGGAGGGGCCCAGCTCTACTACCTGCCTTACTGGAACCAGACCCCAAAGCCTGGGGGAGGAGAGCCACAGGCCACAGCCTCTTACACCAGCTGGTGACAGGCTGACAGGTGCACCTGCCAGGCAGAAAAGCACAGGTGTGTCAGCCCTCTAAGAAAAGCCATCAGGGAAACCAGATACTGAATATTTCCTCCTTCTGTGACCTGAGCCTGTTCTCATCTGGGAAAACCTGATTGGGGTGCCCTAGGAAGTCAGATGCCTAGACAACAGAAAACTACAACCTACACTAAGAAAAATGAAGTTATGGCCCAGTCAAAGGGACAGACATACACTTCAACTGAGATACAGGAATTTACAAAACTAATGCTAAATCAATTCAAAAAGTTTAGAGAAGATTTCACAAAAGAGATAGAGACTGTAAAGAAAACACTGGGCATACATAAAGCAGAAATCGAAAGTTCAAAAAAACAACTAGTAGAATCTATGGAAATGAAAGTCACAACACAAGAGATGAAAGACACAATGGAAACATACAACAGCAGATCTCAAGAGGCAGAAGAAAACACTCAGGAACTGGAGAACAAAACACCTGAAAGCCTACATGCAAAGGAGCAGATGGAGAAAAGAATGAAAAAATGTGAGCAATGTCTCTGGGAACTTAAGGATGAAACAAAGTACAAGAATGTGTGTATCATTGGTGTCCCAGAAGGAGAAGAGAAGGGAAAGGGGGCAGAAGCAATAATAGAGGAAATAATCAATGAAAATTTCCCATCTCTTATGAAAGACATAAAATTACAGATCCAAGAAGTGCAGCATACTCCAAACAGAATAGATCTGAATAGGCCTATGTCAAGACACTTAATAATCAGATTATCAAATGTCAAAGACAAAGAGAGAATCCTGAAAGCAGCAAGAGAAAAGCAATCCATCACATACAAAGGAAGCTTAATAAGACTATGTGCGGATGTCTCAGCAGAAACCATGGAGGGAAGAAGGAAGTGGTGTGATATATTTAAGACACTGAAAGAGAAAAACCACCAACCAAGAATCCTATATCCAGCAAAGCTGTCCTTCAAATATGAGGGAGAGCTCAAAATACTTTCCAACAAGCAGACAATGAGAGACTTTGTGAACAAGACACCCACCCTACAGGAAATACTAAAGGGAGCACTACAGCATGATAGGAGAAGACAGGAGTGCATGGTTTGGAACACAATTTTGGGAGATGGTACCACAGCAATGTAAGTACACTGAACAAAGATAACTATAAATACAGTTGAGAGAGGAAGGCTGGGAGCATGTGAGACACCAGAAGAAAGGAGGAAAAATAAAGAGTGGGACTGTATAACTTGGTGAAATCTAGACTGTTCAACAATTGTGATAAAATGTACAAATATGTTCCTTTACAAGGGAGAACAAGCAAGTATCAACCTTTCAAGGTGTTAAAAATGGAGCGGCATTGGGGGAGGGATGCAATCAATGTAAACTAGAGACTGTAACTAACAGAATCATTGTATTATGCTTCCTTTAATGTAACAAAGGTGATATACCAAGGTAAATGCAGGTAAGAGGAGGGGATAGGGGAGGCATGCTAGACAATTGACATTGGTGGTGTTGTCTAACTCTTTACTCTACTTTGATTTAAGGTTATTTTTCCTTTTGCTGCTTCCTAGCTGTCATTTTTTTCCCTCTTTCTTTTGCCTCTCTACCTTCTTTGACTCTCCCTCCTGCCTTGTGGAAGGAATGTAGATGCCCTTATATAGATAGTGGTGAAGGTGGTGAACACATAAATATGTGGCCATACAGAGAAAAATCAATTCTTTGCTTAGGATGGAATGTATGGTGTGTGAAAAAAGCCATCTTAAAAAAAAATGGGTTGATGACAAAACCTCGAGGGCAATATACTGAGTGAAATGAGCCAGACACACAAGGACAAATATTGCAGGGTCTCACTGATAGGAGCTAATTATAATACGTAAACTCATAGATATGAAATATAAGGTACCAAGATATAGGACGAGGCTTAAGAATGGGGAGCGGTTGCTTAGTATGAGTAGAATGTTCAACTAGGATAAACTTAAATGTTTGGAAATGAACAGAGGTGTCGGTAGCAAGATGTGAGAATAACTAGCAGTGCTGAATGGTGCATGAATGAGGTGGAAAGGGGAAGCTCAGAGTTATATATGTCATAAGAAGGAAAGTTGGAGGTCAAAAGATGGGAATGTATAAAACCGAATCCTATGGTGGGCAATGTCCATGACTAACTGTACAAATATTAGAAATCTCTTCCATGAACCAGAACAAATGTATCACAATACAATTAGAAGTTAATAATAGAGGGGCATATAGGGAAGAAATATATTACTATTGCAAACATATACTACAGTTAGTAATATTTCAATGTTCTTTCATAAGCAGTAACAAATGTACTATACCAACACTACGAGTCAACAATTGAGGGGGGTTGGTTAGGGATATGGGAGGATTCAAGTTTCCTTTTCTTTTTCTTTTCTTTTTTTCTTTTTTTCATCTTTCACTTTATTTCTTGTCTGCAGTAATGAAAAGGTTCTAAAAATTGAACAAAAATTAAGTGTGGTGATGGATGCACAGTTGTATGAGGGTACCAGGGGCAACTGATTGTATGCTTTGGATCTATGGATAATTGTATGGTATCTGAACAATCCCAATAAAAATTAAAAAGTTAAAGAAAAAGATGTCAATATTGCCCTAACTGAACCACAGATTCAAAATCCCAACAACTTTTTTGTAGAAAGTGAGAAGCTGATTGTAAATGTCATATGGAAATGCAGGAGAACCAGTATAGTCAAAACAGTCTTTGAAAGGGATAAGAGTTAGAGGATTCACAATTCATGGCTTAAAACTTGCTACAAAGCTACAGTAATCAACACAGTGCAGTGCTAGATTAAGGATAGACATATAGAGTTCAGAAATAAGTTCTTACATTTATGGTCATTTGGTTTTTGACAAGAGTGTAAGGAGAATTCAGTGGGGAAAAATTAATGGTCTTTTGAGCATCAGGTGCTGGGACAACTGGATATCCACATGCAAATAATGACGGTGGACCCCTATCTCATATCATTTACAAAAACTAACTCAAAATAGATCATAGACCTAAATATAAGAGCTAAGCCTATAAAATTCATAGTAGAAATCAGAGGAGTAAATCCTAGCGACATTGGGTGAGACAATAGTCTCTTGGATATAACATCAGAAGCACAAGCAACAAAAACAATATATATATGGGACCTCATCAAAACTAAAAATGCATACTTCAAGGGACAATTCCAAGACCATATAAAGACACCCATTAAATGGGAGAACATATTTGCAAATCAAAATATATGAAGAACCCTCACAACTCAACAAAAAATATCAAAGAACCCAATTAACAATCAGGCAAATGATTTAGTTAGACATTTTTCCAAAATAAGATATACAGATGACCAATAAGTACACAAAAATATCAAAATATTCAGCCATCAGGGGAATGCAAATCATAGCCATGATGAGATACCGCTTTACACTCACTAGAATGGCTATAATAAAAAAGACAAGTAATAGTGTTGGCCAGTATGTGGAGAAAATTGGAACCCTAATATACTGTTGTTGAGAATGTAAAATGATCCAACTGCTTTGGAAAAGTTTGGCAGTCCCTCAAATTGTTAAAGAACTACAATGCAACCCAGCAAACCCATTCTTTGGTATCTAAGAAAACTGAAAACATATGCCCATGCAAAAACTTGCACATGAATGTTTTTAGTAGCATTGTTCATAAAAGCCCCAAAAGTGGAAACAATCCATATATTTCATCAATTGATGAATGGATTAACAAAACGTGGTTATATCCATGCAATGGAATTTTATTCAGCAAAAAAAAAGTTAATTACTGACACAATATGGTTGAACTTCAAAAACATTATCCTAAGTGAAAGAAACCAGTAACAAAAAAACCACATTGGGTATGTGATGGTTTGAAGCTGTAAGTATCTCAGAGAAGATCATGTTCTTTATATAGATAGATAGATAGATAGATAGATAGATAGATAGATAGATAGATAGATATATAATTGAGATTGTTCACATACCACACAACTATCCAAAGATCCAAAATTGTACATTCAATTGCCCACGGTACCATCATACAACTGGGCATCCCTCAACACAATTAATTTTTTTTTTCAATTTTTAGAACATTTTCATTACCCCAGAAAAGAAACAGACAAAAAAAGGAAACTCAAATCCTCCCATAACCCTAACCATGTGCCCCTTCATTATGGATTCATAGTTTTGTATAGTACATTTGTTACTGTTGATGAAAGAATGTTAAAATACTACTAACTGGTATATAGTTTGCAGTAGGCATATAATTTTTTTTCCTATATGCCTCTCTATTATTAACTTCTAGTTATAGTGTCATAAATTTATTGTAGTTTATGAGAGAGATTTATAATATTTGTATAGTTAATAACAGACATTTTCCACCACAAAGTTCAGTTTTACACATTCCCATCTTTTAACCTCAGACTTTCCTTCTGCTGACATACGTGTGACTCTGAGCTTACCCTTTCCACCACCTTCACACACCTTTCAGCACTGTTAGTTTTTCTCACAACATGCTACCATCACCCCTGTCTGTTTCCAAATGTTTAACTTCACCCTAGTTGAACATTCTGCTCATAATAAGCAGCCACTCCCCATTCTTTAGCCTCATTCTATATCCTGGTAGCTTATATTTCATGTCTATGAGTTTACATATTATAATTAGCTCATATCAGTGTGACCCTGCAATATTTCCCTTTATGTGTCTGTCTTATTTCACTCAATATAGTGCCCTCAAACTTTCTTCATCAACCCATTTCTTTTAAGATGGTATATTCCATTCTAAGTAAGCAATCATTGGTTCCCTGTATAGTCATGTATTTATGTATTCAGTACCATTGCCACTATCTATATAAGGACATCTCCATTTCTTCCACAAAGAAAGAGGAAGAGTCAAAGAAGGCAGAGAGAGAAAAGAAAAAGAGAAAGAGAGAGAGAGAGAAAAAAAGCAAACAAAAACACCCAAATTTGACAGCTGGAAAGCAACAAAAGGAAAGATAGTATTAACCTAAAGTAGAATAAAGACTCAAACAATATCACCAATGCCAGGAGTCCCATACCCTTCCCCTATTCCCCACCTCCCCCATATGCATTTAGCTTTGGTATATTGCTTTTGTTTTCCATACTTCTCACTCCTGTTTTTCCTTTCTGTCTGCAGTGCTTCCTTTAGTGTTTCCTGTAGAGCAGGTATCTTGTTCACAAACTCTGTCACTGTCTGTTTGTCAGAGAATATTTTAAGCTCTCCCTCATAATTTGAAGGATAGTTTTGCCAGATATAGGATTGATTGGTGGTTTTTCTCTTTCAGTATCTTAAATATATCACCCCACTTCCTTCTTGCCTCCATGGTTTCTATTGAGAAATCCTCAGTCTTATCAAGCTTCTTTTGTATGTGATGGATTGCTTTTCTCTTGCTGCTTTCAGGATTATCTCTTTATCTTTGATGTTTGATAATCTGATTATGTGTCTTGGCATAGGCCTATTCAGATCTATTCTGTTTGGGGTACAGCATGCTTCTTGGATCCATAATTTTATGTCTTTCATAAGAGATGGGAAATTTTCATTGATTATTTCCTCTATTATTGCTTCTGCCCCTTTTCCCTTCTCTTCTCCTTCTGGGATACAAGTGACACATCCATTCTTGCTTTTCATTTTGTACTTAAGTTCCCGGAGATGTTGCTTGTATTTTTCCATTCTTTTCTCTATCTGTTCTTTTTTGGTGTAGGCTTTCAGGTGCCTTGTTCTCCAGTTCCTGAGTGTTTTCTTCTGCCTCTTCAGATCTGCTGTTGTATGTGTCCATTGTGTCTTTCATCTCTTGTGTTGTGCCTTTCATTTCCAGATTCTGCTAGTTCATTTTTCAAACTTTCAATTTCTACCTTATGTATGTACAGTGTTTCCACTATATGGTTCATCTGTTTCACCATTATCTTCCCTAAACTTTTTGAACTGACTTATTAGTTGTGTCAATTCCTGAATCTCAGTTGAAGTGTAAGTTTGTTCCTTTGACTGGGCCATAACTTTGTTTTTCTTAGTGTAGGTTGTAGTTTTCTGTGGTCTAGGCATGATTTCCTTGGTTACCCCAATCAAGTTTTCCCAGACCAAAATGGGCTCAGGTCCCAGGAGAAATATTCAGTATCCAGTTTCCCTGAGGGTGTGTCTTATAAAATTGGTACACCCTTTAATGTCTCAGGTCACTGTGCTTTTCTGCACAGCAGGTGGTGCCTGTCAGCCTGTAACTCCAGACTGGTGTAAGGAGGTGTGGCCTGTGGCTGTTTTCCCCCATGCTCTGGGGTCTTGTTCTGAATGGAAGGTGGGTAGTAGAGCTGGGACCCACCCCTTTCCTCTTAGGGAAGATAAGCCCCCTAGGGAGAGGTCATTAACATTTGAATGGACTCTGCCTGTGCTATCTCCACCCTTGTCTGGGTCTGAGCACTGGGAACTGAAAATAGCTGAGACTTTCTCCATGGAGCTGAAACAGGGACAGAAAGCCCTCGTCAGGGCCAGTCCACAGCCACCCTCCAGCTCTCCAAGGTCAGTTGCCACCCAAAGCCTCTGTCTGCTTATTTGGGATTTGTAGCTCGTAGTGAGCAGTCCACACTTGGTAATTAAAATCCCAGTTGGAGCTCAGTTGAGCTATATTTGCTTGCTAGGAAAGGCTTCTCTCTAGCACCACAAGGCTTTGCAGCTCGGGCTGTGGGGATAGGGGGCTCCCAGCTTGGATCCACAGTTTTTACTTACAGATTTTATGCTGTGATCTCAGGCATTCCTCCCAATTCAGGTTGGTGTATGATGAGTGGACAGTCATGTTTGTCCCCCTGCAGTTATTCTGGATTATTTACTAGTTGTTCCTGGTTGTTTATTAGTTGTTCCAGGGGGACTAACTAGCTTCCACTCCTCTCTATGCTACCATCTTAGATTCTCTCGAAGATCATGTTCTTTTAATCCATTCCTGTGGGTGTAGACCTAATGTGGGTAGGACCTTCTGATTAGGTTATTTCAGTTGAGTGCCCCAGGGTGATACTTAATCCTTTTACTTAGGCCTTTATTAGAGGCTAAAAGTCAGAGAGAAGACACAGAAAAAAGCTTCAGGGAAACTGAGAGAGGAAGCCCTAGAGCTAGAAGCTGGAAGCAATGAAACCTGGGAGGGAAAGGAAAGACCAGCAGATATTGTGATGTGCTTTGCCACATGACAGAGGAGCTGAGGATCACTGGTATCTGATCTGGGAGAAAGCACTTCCTTCTGATGCCTTGATTTGGACATTTTCATGGTCTAAGAACTCAAAGCTTACAAATTAATAAATCCCCATTACAAAAACCAACTCGTTTCTGGTATATTGCATTTTAACAGCGTTAGCAAACTAAAACAGTGTATGATCCCATTTATATTAAATGTCCATAATAGCAAAATCCATACAGAGAGAAAAGTAGATTTGTGGTTGCATAGCACCTGAGGATGTAAGGGGATGGGGAATGACTTCTAATGGATATGGGTTTCTTGGGTAATGAAAATATTCTAAACTTAGATTGTGGTGATAGTTGCACAACTCTTTGAATATACTGAAAACCATTGAGTTGTATGCTTTAAATGGGTGGATCTTATGTGTATTATATCTCATGAAGAT
The DNA here is from genome assembly GCF_015220235.1 of Choloepus didactylus. NCBI lineage: Eukaryota > Metazoa > Chordata > Mammalia > Pilosa > Megalonychidae > Choloepus > Choloepus didactylus. The sequence goes on along the minus strand of NC_051334.1, from coordinate 91,096,850 downwards.
GTTTAAAAAAGGCAACCTTGTTAGGAATCTAAACTAATACTTAACTGGTAGGTTATTCTTTAGGTGAGAATTCAAAGTTTTGTTTGCTGAATAAAAGAAGGGAATATCTGATAATATTCAGTATAGGGGAGAAAACCACAAGTTTCAAATTAATAAAATGTGAAATCATCTTAATCAGTTTCATTGAAATTATTTAAAAGCAAAGAGTTATCTATTTTATATAGAAAAAGATGAGATCAATGCCAATCTTTCTGTTTTCAATATCCACAATTGGGTAGTAAAATCTATGTTAGCCCTCCTTTTTCCTTTCCTGAATGAGTAGAATATGTTCAGAGACAACCTAGTCCACAGAAATTCCATGTTTTTAGACTCTCCCAAACAGGTAATTAACAGTGCCTGTTTAACATTCTGCTTCCCCTAAATTCATATTTCCAAACAAGTGTTGACATTTAGCATACAATCAACAACCAATTTTCATTGTTTGTTGAAAATGGACATCTTCCTCAAGAGCAAATATTTCTGTTAAGAAAAAAAATGATCTAAAACGTGAAATTTTGTCCTTTTGACATAGAACAAATTAGTAGGTCTTATTTACAAACAGAAAAGTACCAGATGTAATATAACAAGTAGCAAGGATTATTTTCCAGGAAAATTCCATGAAAGTTCTTTATAAGATTCAAGCTCACCTTAATATTCAGAAATTCATTTGATTTTCCTGTATCTACATGGTATATAGTTCTCAATTGACAAAATGAAAGACTTCATTTTAGGAAGACTCAAACTAACTGGTACATTAAATATATGTATATGTTAATTGTAAGGCACTAATAGATATAAATGTCTCAGATATCCATCTAATTTTGAAGAATGCCTATTTTTGACAGTGTTAACTTATCTGATGCTAAAAAAAAGGAAAAAATGTCCATCTAGAATATTGCCAGTATTATTTCCAGCATTTAATAATGCTCAGGAGAAAATATTGGCTAAATTTTTATTTTAGTATTTTCCAGAATCTATTACAAAGTACCCTGTTTCCTCTAGAATTGACCACAGCATTTTCTGTACAAAAAATCAACAGAATAATTAATTCTTCATTTGACTACAGTGTGAATTGCAAAATTCAGAGCCCTAAAAAGAAAACTTAGAAATTGCATTCAATTTCAAGCTTTTATTTTTATTTTATTTTCTCCTTCCCAGTCCTCTAAAAAGATTTTACTCATCTGTAATTACTATTATACTATTCAGAAACTCCAGGAACACATAAATTATATTTCAAAAAGTACTGAGTTTATTTGAAAGCATTGCATCATGTTTGAATCGCAGTAGACAAAGCCATGTATCCATTATATGTTGATTTTGGCAGAGCATAGACCTGTATACATCAATTGATAAAATAAAATAATTTAAAGGTATTTGCTTTTAGTAATAAGGTAGTGTGGAATTAAAGGACAATATGTATATCTTCTGTATAAGTTATTTAGGTCATAATGTTTCTTGTAATTGTACTTCATATTTGCTGGAATAGATGCATAGAAAAGATGAACACTGCTTAGATAAATGGATACACATGACATATGCCCAACCTGAAAAAAAAAAACGACAGGTATCTGGGAGATATTGAAATTCCTGGATCCAAGTGCTTTAAGGTAGGGGGTGGACCACTAAGATTTTTCAGTTCATCTTTAGACGTCTACAAGTCAAGCCAATCTTGAGCAACGAGAGCCAGCCTATTTTAGAATAGCTTATGTAGCGCTCTTTGCAAGAGGATGCCATTTTAAACTCACTTGCCATCCACTTCCATGACACATATATGCATATTTCACTGGGGCAAGCAACTTAGAAACATGATTTCATCATTGCTATGTAGTTAAGGAAAAGCTTACATTTAGAAGCCTGCAAAACCTGTGGTTCAGTACACAGAAGCTCCATCTACAAAAGAATGGGAATGTTATAATCACCATAAGAAATTACAATGCTTGACACATCATAAACATTACCTGAAACTATTTTTAATCACATTAATATAACATTAAAAATGTACATATTCATGTTCACTAAAATCAATGAGGTTATTTGGGAACAAGAGACAGAGCCTCTCTTGATCTCTCATTTTAAAATTCCTTAATATTTAACAAGTTGAGCCACAAATATACTTAAGCTGCAATAGTACCAAAAAGGGGATGAGTGTTTGCTTTTTGAAATCAATGAAGTATGTAAAATGTTTTGGCAGCACTATTCTGGGACATCTTAAAATTTTATGTTCACCTCCCATTCTCCTGATATGATTTACATTTTAATCATGTATCCATTTTGACCTTTTGCATGGAAAAATGTTAACTGATCTATTATTTCATTATTAAGCCTAAATCTTTTGAAGCCAAGATAATTTTGCTATTTTATAAAAGCAACAGACTCTCCTGTTTGAGGATGGTTAAGACAGAATGCTTAAGGTTCATGCTTGCTGCTTTGCCTGGGCTTCTGCTTCCTGAAAGGCAAGACAAAATAGATAAATTTAAGTATCACAAAACAGCCATCCATGTTTATTTTGGTTAGCCCATATTGGCTCAAATTACTAAGAATATTCAAGAGCAGAGTAATGGCCAACAGAAAATACTTCTTAAAAATTTTTAATAGAAAAACTAAAATAGAAACTTTGGACTAGAAAGAGATACAATAAAGCATGCCTAAATCATTACTAATGATTTGAAATAATTCCATAAAAGCAAGTGATTTATAATTATAGTAGATAATTTATTTTAAAAATTATGATTCCTCCCTCTCTATCATATCACCTCTACATTGAGGTCCTCCTCCACACAATCCGTTAGCAAGTTCTGCCAGTTCTACTTATAAAATGCTCAGAATTTGTCCATTTCTGGTCATCTCCACTGCTACCACCCTAGTTCAAGCCATTATCAACTCATACCTGCAGTAATGCAATAAATTATTGTTTCCCCCCTTCCATTCTTGCCCATTTTAACCTATTCTCCAAGCAACAGCTTGAGGAATCTTATTTAAAATTATTATTTTAATAATAAATAGGCAGTACATGCACTACATAAACATTACAGAATATGTACCTTTTTATTAGAGAAGTTGTGGGTTTACAAAAAGTGTAGAAAATACAGAGATTGCATATGCACTCTCAATATAACACCTTGCATTAATGTACTCCTTTGTTACGATTGAAAGAATATTATTAGAGTTGTAGTATTAACTTTACTCCATGGTTTACATTAAGGTTGACTGTGTTGTAATTTTCTGGTTTTTAAAAATGTTTATGTAAGTAACCTGTACATAAAACCTAAAGTTCCACCTTTTTACCACATTCAAATACATAATTCAGTGCTGTTAATTACACTCATGATGTTGTGCTACCATCATCATCATTCAAGACCACAACTTGTCCATCACCCCCCAAAAAATTGTGTGGCAATTAAGTTTTAACTCCCAATTTCCTACCCCCAACCTGGCCCCTGGTAACCTGTATTCTAGTTTCTTGCACTATGAATTTGCTTAACTAATTATTTCATATCATGTGTGTGAGATAACATGGATGAACACTGAGGACATTATTGCATGTATCACACTTCATTTCTTTTTATGCTGAATAATATTCCCTTATGTGTGTATATCACATTTTGTTTTTCCATTGATAGGTTGATGTACACTTGGGTTGCGTCCATATTTTGGCAATTGTGACTAATACTGCTATGAACACTGGTATGTGAATATCTGTTCAAATCTCTGGTTTCAATTCTTTTGGATATATACCTAGAAGTAGGATTGCCAAGTCATATGGTAGTTCTATATTTAGCTTTCTGAGGAACTTCCAAATTGTCTTCTACAGTGGCTGCACTTTACATCCCCACCAACAATGAACCTGTATTCCTATTTCTCCATACCCTCTCCAACACTTGTTATTTTCTTTTTTTTTTAATGGTAATCATTCCAGTGGGTATGCAAGGGTATCTCATTGTGATTTTGATTTGCATTTCCCTAATGCCTAATGATGTTGAGCATCTTTACATGTGCTTTTTGGCCATCTGTATATCTTTTTTTGAGAAATGTCTATTCAAGACTTTTACCCATGTTTTCTTAAATTGGGTTGTTCGTTTTTTGTTATTGAGTTGCAGTATTTCTTTATATATTCTTGATATTAAACACTTATCAGAGATGTGGTTTCCAAATATTTTCTCCTATTCTGTAGGTTGTCTTTTTACTTTCATGACGAAGTCCCTTGATGCACAAGTTTTAAATTTTGATGTGGTCCTATTTATCTATTTTTTTCTTTTGTTCCTTTGTGCTTTGAGTGTAAAGTCTAAGAAACTACTGCCTAACACAAAGTGCTAAAGATACTTCGCTATGTTTTCTGATAGAATTTTTATAGTTTTGATTCTTATACTTTGATCTTTTACTCATTTTGAGCTGATAGGTAGGGATCCACCTTCATTCTTTTGCATGTGGATATTGTTTTCCCAGCACCATGTCCTCTTCCCAATTGAGGGACTTGAAAATCAATTGGAGATAGATGTAAAGGTTTATTTCTGAACTCTCAATTGAATTCCAGTGATCTATATTATTATGTCTTCCATTGTGCCAATACCATGTTTTGATTATTGTGGCTTTGTAATATGTTTTAAGATGAGGAAGTGTGAGCCCTCCAGTTTCATTCTTCCTTTTCAAGATTGCTCTGGCTATTTGGCTCCACTTACCCTTCCATATAAATTTTATGATTAGCTTTTCCATTTCTGCAAAGAAGGCTGTTGGAATTTTGATTGGGATTGTGTTGATTCTGTAAATCACTTGGGTAGAATTGACATCTGAACAAGATTTTTCTTCCAATCCATGAACATGGAATGTCTTTCCATTTATTTAGGTATTCTTTGATGGCTTTTAGCAATATTTTGTAGTTTTGGTGTACAAGTCCTTTACATCCTTTGATTAGATTTATTCCTAGACTTTTGATTCTTTTAGTTGCTATTGCAAATGGAAATTTTTTCTTTATTTCCTCTTTAGATTGTTCAGTTCTGGTGTATAGCAGCACTACTGACCTTGTGTGTTGATCTCATATCACCCCAAAACACTGAATTCATTTTTTGCCTCCATGGTTTCTTATGAGAAGTTAGAACTTAATCTTATTGGGACTCCCTTGTATATAATTCTTTGCTTTTCTCTTGCAGCTTTTAGAACTGTCCTTGTCCTTGGCATTTGACATTTTGACTACTAAGTGTCTGGGCAAAGTTCTCTTTTAGTTTATCTTGTTTGGGATTCACTTGGCTTCTTTCCTTTTTCTTTAGCCACAAAAGAAATACTCTCTTTTTATTAGATTCACAAAGCCCTTTTAAATTCCAACTTCTTCTTTGTATAATTTATCTTTGTTATTAACTTTCCTCATTAGAAAGCAGGCAAATTTCATCCTTGAAAAACATATCCTCTATTTCTTCTTCATTTTTTTCAATCCTCAGGCCTGCACCTGTATGGTTTACCACTTGCAATAAAGACCAGCATCTCAGAGAAAAGCACTGTAAAGGTCAGAGGTAATCAACCAGGGCCTGTCCTACTTCATTTATATTTATATGTGTTCTTTTTTTTTTTTTTACAAAAGTAATATAATACAGGGTTTACACAGCTCTATTAATTATTTAAAGTTACCTAGGCAAAATTCATGCTTCAGTATGACCATTTTTGACTTCGGATTGAAGTAGGAATTTTAGGCTTAAAAAAATAGATTTAAGATTACCAAACAAAGGTCTTATAGCAACACAGTCTTAATAAATCCTGGTCCTCATATAACCAGAAATATATTGTTGTTATAGTAGGTGCTACACATCCCCCAAAATGCAAAAGTAAAATAGTGCAATAAATTACTTCTTAACTCATTATAATAGCACATCTACCAAATTATACTAACTGTATGATAATGTGTATGGACCAAGACAATATTTTAGCCTTTCCTCATCTCTACTTCCTTAAGTACAGTATTCGGCCAGCAACAACAAAAAAGTAATGCATGCTGTACAGCAAGAAGAGAGAAGAATCATTTACAGGTTGATATCTTATATGCCAACCAAAAGCAAAACAAATAAGAAAAAAAAACAAATCTTAAAAAAGATATATATATATATATAACGAATTTGTAGTGTCATTTAATGTATAGTTTTATCAGAGGAAATATATTTAGGTCCTAGTTACATGGAAGAACACAAACTATATGAAACTCTAGGTTTTCCCAGAATATTTTCTAGAATATTCAAAATTCTCATCAAAACTTAATTAGTACAGTAAAGATGACCACCATGTGATTGAATAAACAGAATGTCATTTAGTATTTTATAAACACAGATTCTGAGAATAGAAGCTACCACTAAATAGCCAGAAATCTGAGTTAAGATGTTCTATTTTGTATAGTTGATAATAATAAATATAACCATTAAGTGCTTACACAGACTATGAATCCAAAGCAATAGCCTAGAAGATAGTCACAGAAAAGAATAAAATGAACAATATCCCACCAGAGTGAGTACAGCTTCCCCCACCCCCCTCCACCCCATACAAGGGCCATCTCCTTGGGCCTGAAATCTTTTGATAGCTCAAGCCCATTCCCTCTGCCCCACCAAGATACAAAGAGTCCAAACTTGGCAGTGGAAAACCTTTCAGATGCTGGCATGATTCAACTGGGCAGAACTCTCTCCATGGCCTCTCAGGTTCTGACTGCACAACGTCCCTCCCACAGAAGGAGTCAGCACTATCTATGAAACCAGAAATGAGGTAACACAAAAAGAATTAGAAGGAGGTATCTGACAAAAAGGCACATGCAAGTCTAAAGTCATCTTTGGTGAGAACACTATACCTCCTCTGTGGCAGGTTTCTGGAGTATGGGATGGGGCAGGGCACAGTGGTTCGCAAAATGAGTTCCCAACCAGGGCGGGGGGTGGGTGGGAAGTCAGACGCTGAATTCTGCCTTCTTTCTTCTGGGGAGCCCATTCTTCTCAGTTGCTCCTCTGGTGGAGCCATGGCTTCAGCCCTCTGAGCACGCACAAACAACTTGCAAATAATCCTGCCAGCATGTCCTTTTCCCGCACCAATGACTAACACTTCAGGCTGCTCCAAAAGGCAACTCTAAAACCTTTGTAGATTTTCCTTTTCATCCTCTAGTTCACATTTCTCAGTTACAAATTTGGCTTTTAGTGATTGGGCTCTATCAATTGTAGCTTCCACATTAGTAATTTGATGGATGATTTCTTCCAAGTTCTTGTCTTCTGGATTGGGAAAATGCAAAACTTTACTGGAATGGGATATTATCTGCTTTATAATCTTCTTTACTGAAGAAATATTTCCCAGACTTTCTTGAGTACAGCTGCATGAATTACACAAAGTAACAGGTGCTGAGCCAGATCAGCAGGTTTCTGGATTGCCAAGTAGTGTAGTGCCTTTTCTGCTTCCTGTGTTTCATCAAAGAGTCTCCTCTGTCTTCTAGCAGGAATTGACTTAGCTGTTTCCCAGGCTTCTACCCACATATTGCTTGGAATCTACATTTGGGCACTAAGTTCTCCTTTCAGAACTTACATTGCCCATTTCATCAATCACCTCCTCTTCAATATAATCCCGGGGTGAATACTGCCTCACACAATGTTCCCAGAAGCAACTTGGATTAGCTGCCTTAAAAAATTCCATGTCTGAGAGCAAACAGGCACTCTGCATGCATGCTTGTAAGTGAGCCCCTTCTGCTGAGGTCCCCAGTTTTGCTAAAACCTCTGACTGCTCTTCTAGCAGATCTTCTGTCATAAGTACTGATCCCTGGGTTACTGGAAGGTAGAGAGGTTCTCCATTATGTAGCAGTATAAGTTTCCCATGCTGATGGTGACATCCTTCTGGCTTTAAATTTGCCAATTCATTAAGTCCTCCTTTCTTACCACTCTCTTGTTCATTTCCCTTAAGTTCCTCATTATCACTTAGGCATTCAAAAAATTCTTCTTCTCTGTCACTCCAGGAATCCCAAGATTTTCCCATCTCTCCTTTTTCCTTATCTGTATCTTTCAGATTATCTACATTCAACTGCTCTCCACCTTTTTCAGTGTCCCCTGCATATATATTAGTCACATTATCTGAAGTATTTGACTTTCTCCCCTCATCATGGGCCGTCTTTCCTTCAACAGAGCAATTTAACATCTGTAGTTTCTGATGTGGTGAACAATATCTTAGATCTGGGGGTCCACTTGCTAATCCTGGAATCAGAAAGTTCTTTACCCATCTGAAATGCATTTCAAGAACAAATTCCTGCCAGAGGTGTGCCACTCCTTTCAACCCTCCATGGTATAAATTGATCATACAAAGACACAAAGCCAATTTATATGTTAAACTGTCAGATGGTACAGATTTGAACTGATTGTAGAGATTATATTCTTCACTCTCTGATGGAGGATTATTGTCTGTTGTAGTAGTTCCATCTAATAGTTTCTCAGAAGGAGCACCAGAGAATAAGAACAAGAGAATAGTACTGAGGACATCATTATTCAGTGGTGACTCTTCTGCACCTCTTGTTTTTGTATTTTCTTCTTTGTAGTGTGTACCATATTTGAAACTAATAATTTATGAATTGAAACTGGTGTTGGCTCTGTCAACTTTGCCAAGGCATGAGTTACATCAGCTATTTCTCTTCTTCCTCAAATGTGGACCATCCAAGAATCTCCTCAGTTGACTCCTTCAATGGAAAGCTTCAAAAAATTCACTGACAAAATCACCTAGCAAACACGGAGAATTATTGGCTTTTTGAACTCTTAACAGACTAGTATGAGCTTGAATAGGATCCAAATCAGAATAAACATCATTATCTACAATGATCCCTTCCATCAGGTGAGGCCATGTAGTTGCTAAATGGAGTTCACTAATAGGATCTTCACAGGCGCCAAATGGTAATTTGCAAAATTCCAGGCCTCCAAATTCTCCTCCTACAAAAGCATCTATATCTGGGGTTTGCTGAGGCCAAAAATACTGCTGCCAATCCTGAAGGACACAGGTAAACTGAATAGCAATAGTAACTGTAGGCAATGGAGTTGAAGGACAGCCAATATTTGATTTCAAAATGTCCAGCAGCCCTGACAAATGAGTATACTGATTTGGCACCTTTCAAAGATGAACCATTTCAAAATCAATTCAGACACCAGGACCTTAAATTCTCCCACGTACAAGTCTTCACAGTTTGTGATGTATCTGCCCAAAGGTTGGCACCTCACAGCCAGTATTTCCCAAAGCAATAGAAACAAAACTCAGAAGAAGATTGCACTTCAATTCACTGAGAACAGCATCACTGTTTGCAGCAGGGGCAATCACCATGAACTCATGCAATCCATACCATCTTACCAGGCAATGCACCCTTTGAGGAAAATCGTTGTTCATACACAATTCTTGCATAGATTGTGGAATTACATCTACCAATTCATCTTTTCCTTCTTTGTCACTGGATTCTTGAACAAGATGATGGTGAGTGACTGAGAACTTGAAATCAGCAAAGGAAATTTCGTCTTATTTCTCTCCCCAGGTATTGGAAGTAAATATACTCTTTTCAAGTGGCTTTCCCAAAGAGTTTCCAATTAGTTTCCAGTCATTCAAGACTTTTTCAACTTTTGAAATAAGCCTCGCTGTTGGCTGCCATCTTGAGAAGTGCCAGGATGGGCGCTGAGGCTGCAAGGAAAGAGAGCGAAAGGGCAAGGACTCACTGGTCTTCTTGAATGTGCGTATTTCAGGTCTTTAAATTTGGGAAGTTTCCTGCCATCATTCTTTTATTATTCCTCTTCCCCTTTAGGAACTCACTTAATGTGTTTATTGGTATTCTTGGTGGTGTCCATAGGTCTCTTAGGCTCTGTTGCTTTCTATTAATTACTTTTCCTTTCTTCTCCTCAGCCTGAATAATTTCAATTATCTTGTATTTGAGATCACCAATTCCTTCTTGATCCAGTTCTAATCTGTTGCTGAAACCCTCTAGAAAATTTATCATTTCAGTCATTGTGGTCTTCAACTCACATAATTCTGTTTGTTTCCTTTTTAAAATTTCTATCTCTTTATTGAGATTCTCATATTGTTCATTCATTGTTTTCCTCATATTCTTTAGTTCTTTCTCTGTGTTTTCCTTTATCACCTTGAGCATTATGAGGATCATTTTTTAAAAGTCTTTCTTCTGTAGGTTTAATGCCTGGTCCTCTTCATTCATGATTTCTGGATTTTTATGTTGGAAGAGTGTGCTGATTTGAATTTCTTATGTACCCCAGAAAAGAAATGTTCTTTTAATCCAGTCTTGTGGGGGCAGACCTACTGTGGGTGTGACCTTTTGATTCGGTTGTTTCCATGGAGATATGACTCTGCCCATTTAAGAGGGGTCTTAATAGCCTTGTTGGAAACCTCTATGAGAGGATAAAAAGCAGAGGCATTTTGGAGAGAGCTCACTGAAGTTAAGGTATGCAATCCAGAGTTTGACCCCGGGAGAAGCTAAGAGAGAAGTTAACACAGCATCCCAGAAATCAGAAGCTAAACTGTGGAGAGGACCAGCAGGCTCCAGCCATGTGCCTTCCCATGTGACAGAGGAACCCCAGATGCCATTAGCCTTTCTTTAGAGAAGGTATCATCCTGTTAATGCCTTAATTGGGACATGATCATGGTCTTAGAACTGTAAATTTGTGAACTAATACACCCCCATAGTAAAAGCCAATCCATTTCTGGTGTATTGCATTTTGGCAGCTTTAGCAAAACAGAACAATGGGTTATCATTTCCTGTTTCTCTTCTTTTAATTTTTTGCACATTATACTTATTATTTTTAAGTGTTAGCTCTGGAATTTAGTTTCTGAGCTGTTACTTAGGTTTGCATGCAGCTAGGGACATGACAGATATTTCCTTGAGTGCCAGAAGCTAACAAAAACAAACAAACCGAAGCAAAAAGCACCTTTCAAAGCCTTTGCAAATTGGTTCTGCTCTGGCTGGTAGTCTCCTGAACTTAGCCCTACTATGAAGATCAACTCAAAGCCAATATAAAGTGCATAGTATTCTTGGTCTTCTCTGAACCTGCATGGAGACTACTTCTTGTCTTAGGCTTGTGCTTGCTTATGGCCTTAGGAATTCCCCCATTTACAGGAATTCAAATGCTCCCTCTTCTCCCTATGAAACAGAATATCACTCCATCCTGAGTAGTCTATTGTATGACTTAATGCAAGTAATACTTTCACCCAAATTTTGTCTTAATTACTTCTTATACTGCTTTAGCTCTCTGTAAGCTGCTTCTTGGCCTTCAGGTCAAGTTTTAAGACGGTAAGCCTGAGAAATTTTCTGGATCAATGTTTCAGGCTTCCACCTAGATAGAATGAGACTGACATATAGGTACCCCAGTATATGCATAGAAGTTACTCTGCTCCCTCTGGAACAGAGCCAGGAACCAAAAATGGGAGCACAGGCTGGCTCCTGGGCCAGGAAAGGGCAGGGAGAGGGGTAGGCAAGGGTGCCATGAGCTTCACCTACCTTTTTTCAAACTGTGTTTTCTTGGTTCAGCATTCCTCCAGTTACTACAACCCTTTAACTGTTTTCTGGAGTTTTGTGGAAGGTGGGTCTCCCATGTTTTGCTAGATGTTTGCTAATTGTGGGGGATGACACCCTGGAGCATCTTATGCCACCATCTTTGTCAACCAGCTTCAGTTAATATATTTTTTTAAGATTAATTTGCCTCAACATTTCTTCAGTCACCTGGAAGTCATGAAATATGCATTGTAATGTATAAATACTTGGATAGAAATTATATCTTGGGAAAGAAGAATTCCCTGCAGTTTACATTACAGTGGACTGCTTATATGACTTACTACTAACTGTATAGTTGTGGCACCCTTTTTAGCTAAGCTAAAATGCTTGCACTTTAAAATCTAAAGTTTAAATGCTCAAATAAAGTTGGCCCATAGTGTTGCTTATATAATAATTTCTCTTTATTTTAGTTTTAGATCTTTTTGTTTGCTTTTCACCATTTCTCAGTGATTCAGACTACCACAACTGCCTAACTTGTCTCAATTCCTTCAGTCTTACCCACTGCCAATCAATTCCCCACAGAGTTGCCAGGGTGATCTCTTTATGTCCATGGAAACCTCTACTTAAAACTCTTATTTCCTAAAATACAAACTCTTTTCCATATATATAAAAGGTTCTTCAAAACTTGCCCACTGTCTACCACTCCAGGCTCTTTGCTATTCAGTGCTCTATAAAAAAGAAACTACTTAAAAAATCTCAGCTTTCCTCTTCTTTTTCAGCAGTCTCCATGCATTTCTCATAATGGTCCCTCTGCTACTCATTCTTTAAGATTCAGCATGTGTGTCACATCCTCTAAGAACATTCTCTGACGCTTTTTCTCTTCCCAGGCTGAGAGGAATACCTTCTTTGTCTCCCAATACATGAGTACATATTTCTATCAAAGCACTTGAAATAGTTGACTGAAATTATTAATTTGTTTATCCTCAGTATCTAGCACAGGGACTAATACATTGGACTTGCTAATAAACATCTGTTGAACGTTAATACATTTCCATTTAACATAGATAGGGTACTTTCTGAAAATGTTTTCCCTGTTTTTTTTTCTTTTTATAATTTTAGCAGAAAACAAAGGAAATCAGCTGTGAATTTGAAAAATGTATTTACATATGGCAGTTCTGTTTTTTTGAAAATTCATTTGAGTTCAAAGTTATAGCTCATACCAAGATGGGGAGGATTTCTGAGCCATCAGCAAGACTCTTCAGTTAAGTTTACAAGCATGATTTTCTGGGGGAAAATTTTCAGGATGAGATGTAGTGATAATACCATAGTGCAAAAATGAAACTAATACATCATGGCAAAGCTTTCAAAAAACATCATTTTCAATGTCTTTAAGACTTCAGCCTGCTTAAGTCAGAATGCACAACTTCAACAGCCCAATAAGCAACAAAGCCAGTGCCTCCACTCTTCTGGATTGCACTGGTACACAAAATGAAAAAGTGATGTTCAGGCAAGTGAGTCAGCCCATGCAATAAGCACTATTTGGTTTTCCCTTTGTAAATAGCATACACTATCTCTCTGCTCACTCCCTTTGATAGTACTGTATTGTCAAAGTTCAAGGTTTAGGAGTACAAAGCTGCAGTCAATTCAATTTTCAGAGTTAATCTAAACCTGTGTTTATTTGTTTATTTTTGCCAGTATTTCTAATGTTGAAATCCTATATACTTACTGGGTAGAGACAGCTTAGTGACCAAGATTAAATCTTTACTTCCTGCCTAAAGATCATGCATGAAATCACAGTCACTGTCCTGACATGAATTCTCAGTGGTTGGGATTTGGGGATTATGATGGTTAGGTTCATGTGTCAACTTGGCCAGGTGATGGTACCCAGCTGTCTGGTCAAGCAAGCACTGACCTAACTGTTGCTGTGAGGACATTTGTGGCTGGTTAATAAACCAACAGGCTGGTTTATTAAATCATCAGCCAATTGGCTGCAACTGTGACTGAGGACATCAATGAAGGGCGTGTCTTCCATAATGAGAGAATGCAGTCAGCTGGATTTAATCCAATCAGTTGAAGACTTTTAAGTGAGATGGATAGAGGACCTTCACTTCTTCAGCTGACCAGTGAAGTGTTTCCTGAGGAGTTTGTTGAACATCTTCATTGGAGTTGCCAGTTTGCTGCCTGCCCTATGGAATTTGGAATTGTGCATACACAGAGCTGCATGAGACACTTTTATAAATCTTATATTTATAGATATCTCTCATTTATTCTGTTTCCCTAGAGAACCCTAATGCAACTTGGTACAAGAAGTGGGGTGGTTCTTGAGAAGCAGAATCTTAAAATGGGCTTTTACAATTTGTTTTCTACTCTGATTAGATTCAAAGGCACTAATGACTCCATTTCCAATAATGAAGAAAGCACTGACAGTCCATGGCATGAGACAGCAATGGAGATACACAAAATATCACTGTTTGATTCTCCTAATCATACTCTTGTACGAAAAAAGGTTCTGAGTGACAGTGTTTTCGACACCTTCACAGAGTTTTGCAGAATTAAGAGGTATAATGATGTTGGCTGGCTGCTGTTAGATATGTTGGTTAAAGTTATAAGGGAAAAGCACAAGCTAAAAACTTCCAATTTAAAACTTAAGCAACATATGACAGATGTAAAGGTTTCTATGTGTGCTCTGAAAGAAAATCTTATTTCCTATGGCCACAGACTTGAGATTTCTGAAAACCAGATGCAGACTCTTATTGTATGAGTAGCATATTTACAACATAAACTAAAATCTCAACCTCTCAGGGTGTCTGCTATTAAAGTAAAGACATTAATTGGAAAAGAATGGGATACTGAAACTGGGATGGGGACATATGGATTGATAATAATGACAGTGAGGACATTGGAAACCCGGATTTTGCTGGGTCATTGTTAGATTTACCTGTAGTAGGCTGTCCTGAGGAAACAGCTCCCCCACCTCCAGTCAGCCCTGAGGAAACAGCTTCCCCATCTCCAGTCTGCCCTAAGGAGCCTGCCATCCAACTACCACCTAAAGAGATTAACACTTCAGTGCCTGCTAATCCTGTAATCACATCCCCTGAGGAAGCAGCCCTCACTCCTCTGTCTGGAGATATTAATCCTGTTTTATGAGATGAAAATGCAACAGAATGTGCTGAGGCAAATGGCTTGAGGGATACTTCCAATTCTTTTCATAACTCACCCCCACCACCAGTCTTTGCTTCAAGACCTATAATTAGACTAAAGTCCCAATAGGCCCTGAAGAGTGAGGTACAAAGCGTGACCCATGAGGAAGTATGCTATACTCCAACATATACAGACAGAAACCAGGGGAATATGTATGGGAATGGATATTAAAGGTGTGGGATAATGGTGGAAGGAATATAAGGTTGGATCAGGATGAATTTACTGATATGGGCCCACTAAGCACAGATTCTGCAATCAATGTTGTAGCTCAAGGGGTTAGAAAGGACGTTAACAGTTGTTTTTGGGTGGTTGGCTGAAACATGGATCAAATGGTGGCCGGCATTACCGGAGGTTGAAATGCCAGAACGGCCCTGGTATAATGTAGAAGAGGGGATTCAAAGGCTTAGAGAGATTGGAATGTTAGAGTGGATTTATCATGGAAGACCTGCTCAAACATCCCTGGAATGTCCAGGGGGCACACTTTTTACCAGGACTGTGAGGAATAAATTTGTGCGACTAGCTCCATGATCTCTGAAGAGCTCTGTAGTTGCCCTTCTCTGTAGGTCAGGTATTACTGTAGGAATGGCTGTCACTGAGCTGGAATCCTTAAACACAATGGGGATAACTGGATCCAGAGTCAGCAGAAGCCAAGTGGCTGCAGTTAATCACCACAGACAAGGTGGACATGGCTGCCATATTGGAAAACATGTTCAAAGCGGCAATCGAAATAATCTGACTCACAGAGACTTATGGCATTGACTAGTAGATCACAGAGTATGAAGTAGTAAAATAGATGGGCAATTAACTAAATTCTTGTTTGAACTATATAAGCAGAAGAATTCTAGGTCAAGTGAACAAAAGTCTTCCTCGAATTACAAAAACAGAGTCACGGTCCCTTAATCAATTCGCAGACTTGAGAGAGTTTACAGATAAAGAGCCCCTTGAATGAGGGGAAGGCCAGATACCTTTGGGGAAGGCCCGTTACACTGCCAAAAATTTATACTGATAATCTTCCTCCCAGCCTTCCCCAGGGGAACTTACGGTCTTTTACCAGGGTAACTGTGCATTGTGGAAAAGGAAATGATCAGATATTTTGTGGATTATTAGACACTGGTTCAGAAGTGACATTAATTCCAGTAGACCCAAAACATCACTCTGGTCCACCAGTCAGGGTTGGGGCTTATGGAGCTCAGGTGATTGATGGAGTTTTAGCTCAGTACTGTCTTGTAGTGGGTCCAGTGGGTCCCTGGAACCATTCTGTGGTTATTCCCCAAGTGCCAGAATGCATAATTGGAATAGACATACTCAGCAACTGGCAGAATCCTCACATTGGTTCTCTGACTCATGGAGTGAGGTCTAGTATGGTGGGAAAGGCCAAGTGGAAGCCACCAGAACTGCCCCTGCCAAGGAAAATAGTAAACCAGAAGCAATACCATATTCCTGGAGAGATTGCAGAGATTAATGCCACTCTTAAGGACTTGAAGTATGCAGCGGTTGTGATTCCCAAGACATCCCCATTCAACTCTCCTCTTTGGCCTGTGCAGAAAACAGATGGGCTTTGGAGGATGACAGTGGATTATTGTAAGCTTAACCAGGTGGTGACTCCAATTGCAGCTGCTGTTCCAGATGTGGTATCCTTGCTTGAGCAAATCAACACATCCCCTGGTATCTTGTATGCAGCTATCGATATGGCAAATGCTTTTTTCTCAATAGCTGTTAGAAAGGACCACCAGAAACAGTTTGCATTCAGCCGGCAAGGCCAGCAGTTTACATTCACTGTGCTACCTCAGGGTTATATTAATTCTCCAGCCCTATGTCATAATATTGCCTGCAGGGATCTTTATCATTTCTTCCTCCCACAAGACATCACACTGGTCCATTATATTGATGTTGATTGGACCTAGAGAGCAAGAAGTAGCAACTACTCTAGATTTGTTGGTAAGGTATTTGCGTGGCAGAGGATGGGAGATAAATCCAATAAAAATACAGGGACTTTCCATCTCAGTAAAATTTCTAGGTGTCCAGTGGTGTGGAGCCTGTTGAGATATCCCTTCTAAGGTGAAGGATAAGCTGCTGCATCTGGCCCCTCCTATGACAAAAAAGAGGCACAATGCTTAGTTGGCCTCTTTGGATTTTGAAGACAACATATTCCTCATCTGGGTGTGCTACTCTGGCCCATTTACTGAGTGACCAGAAAAGCTTCTAGTTTTGAGTGGGGACCAGAACAAGATGAGGCTCTGCTACAGGTTCCGGCTGCTGTGCAAGCTGCTCTGCCCCTTGGACCATATGACCCAGCTGATCCAATGATGCTGGAAGTGTCAGTGGCAAACAGAGATGCTGTTTGGAGGTGTTGGCAGGCTCCCATGGGAGAACCACAACACAGGCCCCTAGGATTTTGGAGTAAAGCTTTACGATCCTCTGCAGATAACTACTCTCTATTTGAGAAACAGCTGTTGTCCTGCTACTGGGCCTTAGTAGAGACAGAATGCTTAACCATGGGCCACCAAGTTACCATGAGACCTGAGTTACCTATCATGAGATGGGTGTTTTTTGACCCACCAAGCCATAAAGTTGGGCATGCACAGCAGCACTCCATCATAAAATGGAAATGGTATATATAAGATAGAGCTCGAGAGGGTCCTGAAGGCACAAGTAAGTTACATGAGGAATGGCCCAAATGCCCATGGCCCCCACACCTTCCACCTTACCTTCTCTTTCCCAGCCCACAGCTATGGCTTCTTGTGGAGTTCCCTACAATCAATTGACTGAGGAAGAGAAAACTCAGGCCTGGTTTACAGATAGTCTGCACGATATGCAGGCACCACCCAAAAGTGGACAGCTGCAGCACTGCAGCCCCTTTCTGGGATGTCCCTGAAGGACAGTGGTGAGGGGAAATCCTCCCAGTGGGCAGAACTTCAAGCAGTGTACCTGGTTGTTCACTTTGCTTGGAAGAAGAACTGGCCAGAGGTGCATTTGTATACTGATTCATGAGTTATTACTAATGGTTTGGCTGGATGATCAGGGACTTGGAAGGAACATGATTGGAAGATTGACAAAGAAGTCTGGGGAAGGGGTATGTGGATACACCTTTCTGAGTGGGCAAAAACCATGAAGATATTTGTATCCCATGTGAATGCTCAGCAGAGGGTGACTTTAGCAGAAGATTTTAATAACCAAGTGGATGAAATGACCCATTTGATGGATAGCAATCAGTCTCTCCCCAGAAACTCCTGTCATTGCACAATGGGCTCATGAACAAAGTGGTCATGGTGGTAAGGATGGAGGTTATGCATGGTCTCAGCAACATGGACTTCCACTCACCAAGGCTGACCTGGCCACAGCCACTGCTGAGTGCCCAATCTGCCAGCAGCAGAGACCCACACTCAGTCCCCTATATGGCACCATTCTCCGAGGTGATCAGTCTGCTACCTGGTGGCAGATTGATTACATTGGACCACTTCCATCATGGAAGGGGCAGTGATTTGTTCTTACTGGAATAGACACATACTCCAGATTTGGGTTTGCCTTCCCTGCACGAAATGCTTCTGCCAAAACTACCATCTGTGGACTTACAGAATGCCTTATCCACCATCATGGTATTCCACACAGCATTGCTTCTTAACAAGAAACCTGATTCACAGCAAATGAAGTGAAGGAATGGGCACATACTCATGGAATTCTCTGGTCTTACCATATTCCCTATCAAGAGGCAGCTGGGTTGACAGAACAGTGGAATGGCCTGTTGAAGACTCAATTATGGCACTCTGAATCAGTGTCCACTCTATGGTGCTGTTTCTCCCACAGCCAGGATTCATGGATCCAGGAATCAAGGGGTGGAAACAGGAGTGGCACCACTCACTATCACGGTGCACAACTCACTATCACTCCTAGTGATCCACTAGGTAAGTTTTTGCTTCCTGTCCCTGCAAGCTTAAGCTCTGCTGGCCTATAAGTCTTTGTTCCAAAAGGGGGAGTGCTTCCACCAGGAAACACAACAATAATCCCATTGAACTGGAAGTTAAGACTGCCACCTGGCCACTTTGGGCTTCTTATGCCTCTGAATCAACAGGCAAGTAAGGGGATTACTGTACTGGCTGGGGTGATTGATCCTGACTATCAAGGGGAAATAGCACTGCAACTACACAATGGAAGTAAAGAAGAGTTTTCCTGGAATACAGGAGATCCCCTAGGGTGTCTCTTAGTACTACCAAGCCCTGTGATTAAAGTCAATGGGAAACTGCAACAGCCCAATGCAGACAGGACTACCAATGGCCAAGAAACTTCTGGAATAAAGGTTTGGGTCACCCCACCAGGCAAAGAATTAAGACCAGCTGAAGTGCTTGCTGAAGGTAAAGGGAACATGGAATGGGTAGTGGAAGAAGGTAGTGATGAATATGAACTACAACCACATGACCAGTTACAGAAATGAGGACTATGTTGGCATGAATATTTCCTCCTTGTTTTGAGTATGTATTTGTCTGTAAAATAAATATATTTGCTTTCTTCTCTGTCTTATCCCCTTATCATATGACATAAGCTGTATTGTTCATTTTGCTGTATTTAAGGTAAAAGAAATCAATTTTAAGAGTTAATGTCACCCAAGGACTTGCCCTCTATTCTGGAGAGATTTAGTGCATTTCCTGTTGTATGCTGCACAGTGGAGTATTGTTAGGCAAAATATATGGGTTATTGTTCTCTTCTTAGAGATAAAGTATGGTTTTAGATGATGTGTATAACTGCCAAGGTGACAAGGGGTGGACTGTGATGGTTAGTGTCATGTGTCAACTTGGACAGGTGATGGCACCCAGCTGTCTTTTCAAGCAAGCACTGACCTAACTGTTGCTGCAAGGATGTTTGTGGCTGGTTAATAAACCAGTAGGCTGGTTTATTAAATCATCAGTCAGTTGGCTGCAGGTGTGACTGATGATGTCAACAAAGGGCATGTCTTCCACAGTGAGAGAATACAGTCAGCTGGATTTAATCCAGTCAGTTGAAGACTTTTCAGTGAGACAGAAAGAGGACCTTCACTTCTTCTTTGGCTGACTAGTTAAGTGTTTCCTGAGGAGTTGTTGAAGTTGCCAGTTTGTTTCCTGAGGAGTTCATTGAACACATTCGTAGAAGTTGCCTGTTTGTGGTGTTGCCAGTTTGCTGCCTGCCCTACAGAATTTGTACTCGTGCATACCCACAGTTGAGTGAGACACTTTTATAAATCTTATATTTATAGATATCTCTCATTGATTCTGTCTCCCTAGAGAACCATAACTAATACAGGGATGAAGGGGAGGTGGGGAGATATTGGAGACTGCATTAAATCTCTACTGATCCAAGACATGGTCTGCAAGTTTCTTCTAAAAATAGTCAGCTAGCCTCCTCTTTGTCTGATTTTTCACAAAACTTTAGTATTCAAAACATTATTGCCTAAAGTTTACAGTTAGTTTTGTTCAATTATGTATGTTAGTTGATTTAGAAAATGTGCTCTTTGTTAAAAGGTTGCAGCTTTTAATTTCACAATGATAAACATGAAAGGAGACCAGGTTGTCTTTGTTTGCTGTACAGTGAGTGCTCTAGCATAGGAACTCTGAGTTGTATGTGTGCTCTGGCACCTAACATGGTACATGACACAATTTAAGTAAAGTTTACTGAACTTAAGATGGGTGGCAAGAGAGACTTTGGTTAAAGAAGCATCAGACCTAAAGTGTAAATATCAAGAATATTAGACAATAGCAACTGTAAATACCTGTCACTAACTGAGCACTCAACAGTCTCGGGAGGAGCTGTAAGTGGCTTGATATTAGACAAGGAGCCTTTGATACTAGGCCCCAAAAAGAGGAAAAAGTAATAAAGTACTGGAGTTTTACAAAAGAAAAAGGTAGAAATGAAGGAAAGAAGAAAACAAGAGAGGACAACATAATTCATTCTTAAAATATCCTTAACAAAGGAGATGTAATACACTACTAACTCACTTTTCAAAATGCCTAGTCAAAAAAAAAGTCACTAAAGCTCTTTTGAAGCCTCCAACATAGTGCTTGAATATCAAAATAAATATATCTCAGATTCACATTATGCACCTTGTTTCATTTTATAGAAAAAACTTCCAAAAATTTCCTCACACAACAGTGAATTTTATACTAAGGCCCCTCAAAGTCCTAGCATATATATTTGGGAGAGCAGTTGTATAAAAATGTAAATACCTTCTAATGTGAAATCCTTCTTTAGTATGAGCATCTAACACTTCTGATTAGCATTTTCTAAGCAGCCTAATTTCCTAAAGTCACAATCTATCAATCTTTGCTGTAATTTGTCATATATTCTGTAGCTCTCAGTTATTCTTTTTAATGGAAGAAATTACTAGCACAGAAATCTGTTTTGGTTTGATAAAGCTACCAGAATGCAATATACCTGTTATGGGTTGGCTTTTAACAATGGGGATTTATTAACTTACAATTTACAGTTCTTAGGCCATGAAAGTATCTAACTCAAGGCATTGACAGGATGATACTTGGACTCTGAAGGCAGGATGATGGCATCTGGGGCTCCTCTGTCACATGGAAAAGCACATGGTGAGGTCTGCTGATCCTTTTCTTCTGGCTTCAGTGGCTCCCTCGCTCAGCTTCTCTGGTGCTTTTCTCTGTGAGCTTTTCTTAATTTCATTTCACTTTCTGCATGTCCTTTATCCTCTTATAAAGGACTCTAATAAGGGGATTAAGGCCCACCTTGAATGAGGTGGGTCACACTCAATTGCAATAACCTAATCAAAAGGTTCCACCTACAATAAGTCTGCACCCACAGGAATGGATTAAAAGAACATGTCCTTTTCTGGGGTACATAACTGCTTCAAACTACCACAATATCCAAAACAAAAAACCAATTCAAATGCCTTTAAATTTGTCTTTAGAATACATCATTTTTAAAGTAAATTATTTGCTTTTGTAATTACCTTTTATTCCTCATAATATGTAAATTGTGTTAAAAGCCTTATTACCACCTAAAAATATGTAGTCAATATTTATAGAACCATAGGCCATCTAATCAACCAGAGAGCTTTAGAAATGGCAATGCAAACAACTGCCATAAATTCATGTGCTTTATAGCCAGATAATTCTTGTTTCAAATTCCAGTTTTGCTGTTCAATTATTATGCAGCCATGGACAAATTATCTGAACATCAGTTTCCTCATCAGTAAAATGGCAATAATGAAACTCCTAGGGATGTTACAGAGATAAAATGAAATGTATGTGAACTAAATCAGGCTTTTATCATTCTTTTCTGCTTTTCTCCTCTTTTCTTTTTGCCTAGTAACTGAGACGAAGACCACAGCTAAGTGTTATTAACATGCAGTCTCTCTTGGAACTGCAGTAAGAGTAGGATGAATTTATGGGAATTGGACTGTTTCAAATCTCCCAGCAGAGGCAATCTTCAAGGTTCCTCTTTAAAGCAGTGTAGCTCAACCAAAGCTAATAACATTTGTGAAACCAGCATTCTCTATTCTCTCAACACATTAATGAACACAGCTTTTCCAGGGGAGCTGTTTTCCTCTCAACACAAACATTACTGGCTTTTTTTTTTTTTTTTTACCAAAAACTATGTTATTTTATTTCCTATCTCAAAATCATCACCTCTGCTGCACAGTAAGAAATAACAGTGCAAAGAAATGTGTCTTTGTATTGATAAAATAGAGTAAATAATAGTAAATATTTGTATACCTTGTTTTAAACACAAAAATACAAGAGAGTAAAAAATTGTTTTCCAAGGAACGATCCCTTGCTTTATGGCAATATTGGTCATAGAGTTCTTTTAAATATCAAGCACCCATTGCATTGGCTTTCAATAATTTCAAAATGTAAAGAGTAGTATGCTAATGAGTTGAAAAGTGGAGAAAGGGAGAAAAGATGCATATTAGCTCTGGCTCCTTTCAGTTTCTTTTTTGTCCTATGCATAGATTTTTGTGTAATCAGAATATTAATTATGCTGCAAAAAATTTTGTAGCTCATTTTAACATATAATTTCAAAAATTATCATTTTTGAGGACAGCACAGAAGTTCATTTGGTGGATGAACTATTTTTATTGACCCAACTTCTGGGCATTTAACTTGTTTCTAAAGTTTCAGGGTTATATATAATAAATTGATTCAAATTTTTATTTCATAGAGTTCATTCAGTAGATTTAGTTTGGTTGAATCTACTGTTAGACATTTAAATTGTTCCTAAAGATTTAGGATTATAAATAACACTTTGATTCATATTTTTATCCATAAGGCTTTTTCTATATGTAGGATTATTTTCCTTAGTCTAAAATGAAATTACTGGGTCAAAAAGTATAAGCATTTTCTAGATTCTTGATACATATTTGTCATTCTTGCTTTCAAAAGGGAGTACCAATTTCCACTACTGCCAGTAATATCTGTGTTTGTTTTGATGAAACCTTCTCAACATTGGGTATTATCATTTTGTGTTTTTTGTTAATTTCATATATGATAATCATATCTCATATTTTCACATTTCTTTTACTGTCAGTGCACTTTTCCAACGTTGGTTAACTAGCTGTTTTTCTCATTTTGTACACTATCTATTCTGCTAATGTTTTCTTGAAGCTCATTGTACTATTATATTAAAGGGAAAAACACTGACAGTTGAGCTGAAACACAGGAAACTCATCATTCTGGAAACTTATTTATCAATTTTAGTCTTAGAAAAAACTTACTGAAAGACCAACATTCAAAATTCCCCTATCACCAATCCATTCTTCATCTCCATTGTCATTTCCAAACCTTTTTGTTCTCCAAACCTATCAACTCCCTCTTGTTCAAACCTTGACATCCACTGTTCTTTTACTCTATTTCTACTCCCAGGTTTAAACTATGATAGAAAAAAACTCTATAGAAAAGCTCACTGGCTCCACTATAGGCTCATGAATTATGCCCTTTAGCTGGGCCCTCCATAGTTCTCAGCTTACCCTGCATTCATTATCCCAGACTCCTTAGCCTATTCTCAACAAGAAAATCCTTTCAATTCTCAAGGCTCTAATGTCCTAACTTTCCCCTCACTCCTACCAATATGATCCTTCTTCTTACCTCAAACTATAGGTAAGACATTCTCCAATGTGAACTTCCCTAACATCTCCACACATTAAAATGTCCTCTTTAATCGTTCTTTCTTGTTGCAGAAGAAGAGTGTATGGGTGCTCTCCTTCCAATACTAAACCCTGCCCTAGAACACTTGCTTTTCTGATCCCTCAAAGACCTTTGTTTCATTTTCCAATCACCCAGGTTAGAGGCCCTAGAAATAGCTTCAATCCCTCACAGTTCTTTACATACACAAGCATCTCATTAGTTGCTAACTATCACATGTGATTTTTCTGTCTCCCAAATCTGTCTTTTCCTTTCCAAGGCTGCAGTCCCACTTTAGGTCCTCACTATGTTGTATCCTCCCAGTTTCTGGTCTAGACTATTAAGGTAGACTCTAATGACTCTGGATATTTTATTTCTCCAATGTTTCACAATCCATTCCACTACCAAATTTTATTTCTTAAGGAACAGATCGAATCACACTCTAAAGACACAATAATAATCACATCATTGTCTTCCCTTATTCCCCATAATGACATTTGGATGCCTAGAATATAAAATCAAAACTATCTAGCAGAGCTTTCATAATCTGGCCCCAACCTACCTAGCCACTCATCTCCCAATGCAATATTCCCCCAGTTTAATATGCCCTATTCTTCAGCCATGCAGCCCTACACTCTGCTCCCTGAACATATCATCATTTGAGGCTCTACCCCAATGCAGCGGTTCCTGTGGCTGCCTCTGTGAAAGATGCTTTAGTGTCACTTCTGTATTTTTGAAAACCCAACAGCTCAAATGCCACTGTTCTGTGAAATCTTTTTCAACCTCTTTAGTGGGAAATTATGATTTTTTCCTTTGAATTCCTACAGTACTTTTCACACCATTCTTATAGAATTTACCATATTATGTCTTGAATTAAAATTATGCTTAGACATATTTTCTGTATAATTATTTGTAACCATGTCCCTTGCTAGGTTATAAACACATTGAAGGTAGAGATCATGCTGCATTTTCTGGCTTTGCCCCACCAGAATTTCACGTTAGTGCTAGACATTCAATAAATACTTATTAAATGAATAAATGACTCCTAATTTCAAATGAAGGGGAGGGAGTCATCAGCCACAGAAAACATAATGTCTTTCCTTTCATATTTCCTGTAATATGCAATGAACTAACCAACTTAATTTGGTCTTACTGGCTTGTTTAAACAAAAACACCTTACATAAATTTCCTTAAGTCTTAAATTATACAGAGCCTAAAATAAGGCATTTTATCAATGGAAAAAAATTTTGGCAAGGAAACAGAATTTCATAGTGACATAGACGCAGTGCTAATAATTGTTTCTAGTGGAAGCAGGGCCAATCACCCAGACTCTCAACACTGGAGAAAAAGCCAGAATTTGAAAAATCTGTTTAGTATAAAAACAGTTGCTAAGAGTAAAATATGAAATGATAGAGCAGGAGATATACTTTCTGATTGAGTCAGACTGCCTGGAAAGCACCAACTGTAAAAGGTAAAAATATATTTAAATCCATACCTTTGAGACATTTCATTAGATAAACAATTTCATCTTTGCTTCCTTTCTTTCTTTGGTCTGCCCTGGGAACACTGTCACTTGAAAAATTAATTTGTTGTTGGTAGGAACAAAGCCGCAAATTTAGCCACCAATTTAGCGGCCAGAGTTACAACTCAAATGGTATTAGTTAACTTGAATGGAATACTCCACCATTTGCTCTCACACAAAGATAATAAATGCTTCCAAGGAGATTACCACGAACTGGGATGCTTGCTTTCAATGTAGAACCATGCATGACAGCAGGTAAAATGGACTGTTTAAAATTGTTATCCAATTACTTGTGAATGGGCCAATGATAAATTTGCTGCCTTGGGCAACTTGATAGGAAAGTCACTCCACCTATCTCCTACTCCCATGTTTTATGTATTTGTTTATGCACATCTGTCTGCACTACTAGAGATTAAATTTATGCAGAGTAGGGACTTTAACATTTAGCTATGTGGCACTGCCTCTGGCTCAATCTTAACACTTAATAAAGGAAGAAATCTTACTGATTAAAAACTCAGCAGTAATATAATGCATCTTATAATCCAGAAAACAAAAAGAAGCCATACCTTTGAACCAGGAGGTGCTGTCAAGCCTAAAAAGGCATACACTGCATTATTTTCTCTGGCTTCAAAGAAATCATCATAGTCCTTGATGAAAAGAAAGCAAGAAAAATTAACAATATGCAGCCAACAAAGGAAAGAAAAGAGGAGATTTGTTCAAGTTGACCTAACTGGTTGACAGAATCAGCTACCTCTTTGGGACAGATAAGCTAACTAACTTCCATAATGCTAGAATTCTGGCAAAAGCAGTAAAGAGGCAAGTCTTCTGGGATCCCATTTAACAGGAGGTGGAAAGCATACTGTCCATGGGGCAGAAACTGCAGAATGGCTTTATGCCATATCACATGCAATTTAAATCTGCCTTAGGGCAAGCAGCTCCCCTCACTGTCCAAAGTAGTTAACTATTTCTGGTGGGAGGCTTCTCCTCCAGTTATCCATTATTTTTCTTCCATTATTCATGAAGTTAGAGATGTTCCTAATGTCTAAGGCAGACCAGATATTACCTAGATATGACAAAGGCCTGAAGAATAGTGAATTTGTGCTGTGTTGGGAGGAAGCAGATGAGGTATTCTTGATATATGACCACAAGAGCAACCAAACCACTAGGAGGTTTCAACCCATGGATCCAAGAGACACCTCACAGGATCGAATTTAGTTGGGCTTCCCACTATCATACTCTAAGCCACCGTGCATTCTCTGAAACTAGCTAACAGACTTGCCCAAATTCAACTGTGCCATACAATCAATGACCTATTTAGAAAACAGCCATTTTATACACGTGGCCTGGATTTGTCTTATTTTAAATACACAGAGATAAGCTTGGCATTTGGGCTGATTAATTAGAAGTAGAAAGCATTCACTATTTTTTTTTTTTCATTAAAAATGATTTTATTTCAATACTTATACTTGTTCATTTTTTTTTAATTCAGTTTTATTGAAATATATTCACAAACCATACAGTCATCCATGGTATACAATCAACTGTTCACAGTATGATCATATAGTTATGCGTTCATCACCACAATATATTTCTGAACATTTTCCTTACATCAGAAAGAATCAGAATAAGAATAAAAAATAAAAGTGAAAAGAGAATACCCAAACCATCCCCCCATCCCACCCTATTTGTCATTTAGTTTTTACTCCCATTTTTCTACTGAATTTTTTTCAATTTTTTAACTTTGTTTATCAAAAAATTAAAAACAAACAGGCAAACAACAACCAAAAAAACCCCACAACATTTCAAACAAAGCAATGGATTAAGGAAAACAAATAACCTAAAATAACTACTTTGCTTCCAATATGTTCCTACCATACCCCAAGAAAATTAATAAACCATGTCCAAACAGAGGAGTAAGAAAAACAAATAATCTAAAATAACTACATTGCTTCCAACATGTTCCTACCATACCCCAAGAAAATTAACAACCCCTAAGAAAACAAAGGAATAAGAGAAAAAAAAAACCTAAAATAACTCTATTGCTTCCAACATGATCTTACTATATCCAAGAAAGTTTACAAACCATAATCATTCCTGAGCATTCCCATAACATTGAGATTACCCTCCATAGTTTATCTGTTCTTATTAGATTATCATTCCCCCTCCACTAATTGGTATCTCTAGGTCCCCTACATTCTACAGTATAAAACATTGTACATTTTTCACAGAATTCACATTAGTGGTAACATACAATGTCTCTCTTTTTGTGCCTGGCTTATTTTGCTCAGCATTATGTCTTTTTTTTTTTTTTTTAATCTTCATTTTATTGAGATATATTCATATACCACGCAGTCATACAAAACAAATCGTACTTTCGATTGTTCACAGTACCATTACATAGTTGTACATTCATCACCCAAATCAATCCCTGACACCTTCATTAGCACACACACAAGAATAACAAGAATAATAATTAGAGTGAAAAAGAGCAATTGAAGTAAAAAAGAACACTGGGTACCTTTGTCTGTTTGTTTCCTTCCCCTATTTTTCTACTCATCCATCCATAAACTAGACAAAGTGGAGTGTGGTCCTTATGGCTTTCCCAATCCCCTTGTCACCCCCCATAAGCTACATTTTTATACAACTGTCTTCGAGATTCATGGGTTCTGGGTTGTAGTTTGATAGTTTCAGGTATCCACCACCAGCTACCCCAATTCTTTAGAACCTAAAAAGGGTTGTCTAAAGTGTGCGTAAGAGTGCCCACCAGAGTGACCTCTCGGCTCCTTTTGGATTCTCTCTGCCACTGAAGCTTATTTCATTTCCTTTCACATCCCCCTTTTGGTCAAGAAGATGTTCTCCGTCCCACGATGCCAGGTCTACATTCCTCCCCGGGAGTCATATTCCACGTTGCCAGGGAGATTCACTCCCCTGGGTGTCTGATCTCACGTAGGGGGGAGGGCAGTGATTTCACCTTTCAAGTTGGCTTAGCTAGAGAGACAGGGCCACATCTGAGCAACAAAGAGGCATTCGGGAGGAGGCTCTTAGGCACAACCATAGGGAGGCCTAGCCTCTCCTTTGCAGCAACCGTCTTCCCAAGGGTAAAACCTGTGGTAGAGGGCTCAACCCATCAAACCACCAGTCCCCTATGTCTGTGGTCATGTTAGCAACCATGGAGGTGGGGTAGGCGAATACCCCAGCATTCTCCACAGGCTCCTCAAGGGAGCACTACATCTTCTTTTTTTCCCTTGTTTTTCTTTCTTTTTTTTTTTTTTTAACTTTCCCTGCTTTTTTAAATCAACTGTATGAAAAAAAAGTTAAAAAGAAAACAAACATACAATAAAAGAACATTTCAAAGAGACCATAACAAGGGAGTAAGAAAAAGACAACTAACCTAAGATAACTGCTTAACTTCCAACATGTTCCTACTTTGCCCCAAGAAAGTTACCTAATATAGCAACATTTCTGTGAACTTGCTCCTACTATATCCATCAGAAATTAACAGACCATAGTCATTCCTGGGCATCCCCAGAACGTTAAATAGCTTATCTGTTCTTCTTGGATTATTGTTCCCCCTTCCTTAATTACTCTCTACTGCTAGTTCCCCTACATTCTACATTATAAACCATTTGTTTTACATTTTTCAAAGTTCACATTAGTGGTAGCATATAATATTTCTCTTTTTGTGCCTGGCTTATTTCGCTCAGCATTATGTCTTCAAGGTTCATCCATGTTGTCATATGTTTCACGAGATCGTTCCTTCTTACTGCCGTGTAGTATTCCATCGTGTGTATATACCACATTTTATTTATCCACTCATCTGTTGAAGGACATTTGGGTTGTTTCCATCTTTTGGCAATTGTGAATAATGCTGCTATGAACATTGGCGTGCAGATATCTGTTCGTGACACTGCTTTCCGATCTTCCGGGTGTATACCGAGAAGTGCAATCGCTGGATCGAATGGTAACTCTATATGTAGTTTTCTAAGGAACTGCCAGACTGACTTCCAGAGTGGCTGAACCATTATACAGTCCCACCAACAGTGAATAAGAGTTCCAATTTCTCCACATCCCCTCCAGCATTTGTAGTTTCCTGTTTGTTTAATGGCAGCCATTCTAATCGGTGTTAGATGGTATCTCATTGTGGTTTTAATTTGCATCTCTCTAATAGCTAGTGAAGCTGAACATTTTTTCATGTGTTTCTTGGCCATTTGTATTTCCTCTTCAGAGAACTGTCTTTTCATATCTTTTGCCCATTTTATAATTGGGATGCCTGTACTATTGTCATTGAGTTGTAGGATTTCTTTATATATGCAAGATATCAGTCTTTTGTCAGATACATGGTTTCCAAAAATTTTTTCCCATTGAGTTGGCTGCCTCTTTACCTTTTTGAGAAATTCCTTTGAGGTGCAGAAACTTCTAAGCTTGAGGAGTTCCCATTTATCTATTTTCTCTTTTGTTGCTTGTGCTTTGGGTGTAAAGTCTAGGAAGTGGCCACCTAATACAAGGTCTTGAAGATGTTTTCCTACATTATCTTCTAGGAGTTTTATGGTACTTTCTTTTATATTGAGATCTTTGGTCCATTTTGAGTTAATTTTTGTGTAGGGGGTGAGGTAGGGGTCCTCTTTCATTCTTTTGGATATGGATATCCAACTCTCCCAGCCCCATTTGTTGAAAAGACCATTATGGCTCAGTTCGGTGACTTTGGGGGCCTTATCAAAGATCAGTCGGCCATAGATCTGAGGGTCTATCTCCGAATTCTCAATTCGATTCCACTGATCTATATGTCTATCTTTGTGCCAGTACCATGCTGTTTTGGCAACTGTGGCTTTATAATAAGCCTCAAAGTCAGGGAGTGTAAGTCCTCCCACTTCGTTTTTCTTTTTTAGAGTGTCTTTAGCAATTCGAGGCATCTTCCCTTTCCAAATAAATTTGATAACTAGCTTTTCCAAGTCTGCAAAGTAGGTTGTTGGAATTTTGATTGGGATTGCATTGAATCTGTAGATGAGTTTGGGTAGAATTGACATCTTAATGACATTTAGCCTTCCTATCCATGAACGTGGAATATTTTTCCATCTTTTAAGGTCCCCTTCTATTTCTTTTAGTAGAGTTATGTAGTTTTCTTTGTATAGGTCTTTTACATCTTTGGTTAAGTTTATTCCTAGGTACTTGATTTTTTTAGTTGCTATTGAAAATGGTATCTTTTTCTTGAGTGTCTCTTCAGTTTGTTCATTTCTAGCATATAGAAACATTACTGACTTATGTGCATTAACCTTGTATCCCGCTACTTTGCTAAATTTGTTTATTAGCTCTAGTAGGTGTATCGTTGATTTCTCAGGGTTTTCTAGATATAAGATCATATCATCTGCAAACAATGACAGTTTTACTTCTTCTTTTCCAATTTGGATGCCTTTTATTTCTTTGTCTTGCCGGATTGCCCTGGCTAGCACTTCCAGCACAATGTTGAATAACAGTGGTGACAGCGGGCATCCTTGTCTTGTTCCTGATCTTAGAGGGAAGGCTTTCAGTCTCTCACCATTGAGTACTATGCTGGCTGTGGGTTTTTCATATATGCTCTTTATCATGTTGAGGAAGTTTCCTTCAGTTCCTACCTTTTGAAGTGTTTTTATCAAAAAGGGATGTTGGATTTTGTCAAATGCTTTTTCAGCATCTATTGAGATGATCAATTGATTTTTCCCTTTTGACTTGTTAATGTGTTGTAATACATTGATTGATTTTCTTATGCTGAACCATCCTTGCATGCCTGGAATGAACCCCACTTGGTCATGGTGTATGATTTTTTTAATGTGTCTTTGGATTCGATTTGCAAGTATTTTGTTGAGGATTTTTGCATCTATATTCATTAGGGAGATTGGCCGGTAGTTTTCCTTTTTTGTAACATCTTTGCCTGGTTTTGGTATTAGATTGATGTTAGCTTCATAAAATGAGTTAGGTAGTGTTCCATTTTCTTCAATGTTTTGAAAGAGTTTGAGTAAGATTGGTGTCAGTTCTTTCTGGAAAGTTTGGTAGAATTCCCCTGTGAAGCCATCTGGCCCTGGGCATTTATTTGTGGGAAGATTTTTGATGACTGATTGGATCTCTTTGCTTGTGATGGGTTGGTTGAGGTCTTCTATTTCTTCTCTGGTCAGTCTAGGTTGTTCATATGTTTCCAGGAAATTGTCCATTTCTTCTACATTATCCAGTTTGTTGCCATACAGTTGTTCATAATATCCTCTTATAATTTTTTTAATTTCTTCAGGATCTGCAGTTATGTCACCTTTTTCATTCATTATTTTGTTTATATGGGTCTTCTCTCTTTTTGATTTTGTCAGTCTAGCTAGGGGCTTTTCAATCTTGTTGATCTTCTCAAAGAACCAACTTTTGGTGATATTTATCCTCTCTATTGTTTTTTTGTTCTCTATGTCATTTATTTCTGCTTTAATCCTTGTTATTTCTTTTATTGCATTTGGTTTAGGATTGGTTTGCTGTTCATTTTCTAGCTTCTTCAGTTGATCCATTAGTTCTTTGATTTTGGCTCTTTCTTCCTTTTTAATATATGCGTTTAGTGCTATAAATTTCCCCCTTAGCACTGCTTTTGCTGCATCCCATAGGTTTTGGTATGTTGTGTTCTCATTTTCATTCATCTCTATATATTTAGCAATTTCTCTTGCTATTTCTTCTTTAACCCACTGATTGTTTAGGAGTGTGTTGTTTAACCTCCAGGTATTTGTGAATTTTCTAAGTCTCTGATGGTTATTGACTTCTAATTGTATTCCATTGTGGTCAGAGAATGTGCTTTGAATAATTTCAATCTTTTTAAATTTATTGAGGCTTGTTTTATGTCCCAGCATATGATCTATTCTGGAGAAAGTTCCATGAGCACTAGAAAAGTATGTGTATCCTGGTGATTTGGGATGTAATGTCCTGTATATGTCTGTTAAATCTAATTCATTTATCAGATTGTATAGGTTTTCAATTTCCTTATTGGTCTTCTGTCTGGTTGATCTATGTATAGGAGAGAGTGATGTGTTGAAGTCTCCCACAATTATTGTGGAAACATCAATTGCTTCCTTTAGTTTTGCCAGTGTTTCTCTCATGTATTTTGTGGCACCTTCGTTGGGTGCATAGACATTTACGATTGTTATTTCTTCTTGCTGAATTGCCCCTTTTATTAGTACGTAGTGGCCTTCTTTGTCTCTCAAAACATCCCTGCATTTGAAGTCTATTTTATCTGAGATTAATATTGCTACACCTGCTTTCTTTTGGCTGTAGCTTGCATGAAATATTTTTTTCCATCCTTTCACTTTCAGTTTCTTTGTGTCCCTGTGTCTAAGATGAGTCTCTTGTATGCAACATATTGATGGTTCATTTTTTTTGATCCATTCTGCGAATCTATATCTTTTAATTGGGGAGTTTAATCCATTTACATTCAACGTTATAACCGTGAAGGCATTTCTTGAATCAGCCCTCTTATCCTTTGGTTTATGTTTGTCATATTTTTCCCCTCTGTCTATTAATATCCTTTATTGTACCCATACCGAATCTCTTTAGTACTGAACCTTTCTCCAAGTCTCTCTGTCCTTTCTTTGTTTCTCTGTCTGTAGGGCTCCCTTGAGTATCTCCAGTAGGGCAGGTCTCTTGTTAGCAAATTCTCTCAGCATTTGTTTGTCTGTGAAAAATTTAAGCTCTCCCTCAAATTTGAAGGAGAGCTTTGCTGGATAAAGTATTCTTGGCTGGAAATTTTTCTCACTCAGAATTTTAAATATATCGTGCCACTGCCTTCTCGCCTCCATGGTGGCTGCTGAGTAGTCACTACTTAGTCTTATGCTGTTTCCTTTGTATGTGGTGAATTGCTTTTCTCTTGCTGCTTTCAGAACTTGCTCCTTCTCTTCTGTGTTTGATAGTGTGATCAGTATATGTCTCAGAGTGGGTTTATTTGGATTTATTCTATTTGGAGTTCGCTGAGCATTTATGATTTGTGTATTTATGTTGTTTAGAAGATTTGGGAAGTTTTCCCCAACAATTTCTTTGAATACTCTTCCTAGACCTTTACCCTTTTCTTCCCCTTCTGGGACACCAATGAGTCTTATATTCGGACGTTTCATATAATCTATCATATCCCTGAGGTCCATTTCGATTTTTTCAATTTTTTTCCCCATTCTTTCTTTTATGCTTTCATTTTCCATTCTGTCATCTTTCAGGTCACTGATTCGTTGTTCAACTTCCTCTAGTCTTGTACTATGAGTGTCCAGAATCTTTTTAATTTGGTCAACAGTTTCTTTAATTTCCATAAGATCATCCATTTTTTTATTTAGTCTTGCAATGTCTTCTTTATGCTCTTCTAGGGTCTTCTTGATTTCCTTTATCTCCCGTACTATGGTCTCATTGTTCATCTTTAGTTCTTTGAGTAGCTGCTCTAGGTGCTGTGTCTCTTCTGGTATTTTGATTTGGGTGCTTGGGCTTGGGTTATCCATATCGTCTGGTTTTTTCATATGCTTTATAATTTTCTGTTGTTTTTGGCCTCGTGGCATTTGCTGAACTTGATAGGGTTCTTTTAGGATTTGTAGACCAATTGAAGTCCTTATCTCTAATTTATCAGATCTACAGCTTCGTGGAGTACACTTTCTCTAACTAACCAGCAGGTGGCGTCCACGAGCCACCTGTTCTCCACAAGCCAGTTCTCCCCTGCTTAGCCTTTTTGGTGAGTGGGGGAGTGAGTCTTGTGGGGTCCAATTGGTGTACCAAGCTTGCGTGTGTAGTTGGTGTTGCCTGCCCTGTATATGGGGCGTGTTTCTGGGCAGTCAGGGAGGGGGGGGTTGGCTCTAACAATCAAATCTCCCTGGTGATCCTAGAGTTTTAAAGCTGCTGCAATAGTCTAATCCTTCAGTTCAGTCCTGCCACAGTTTGTCTCTGCCGCTGACCCACAAGTCCTTGGTATTGGCGTATGGCTCCTGAGACTTGCAAGTGGGCCCCTCTTCCAGGCCGTGCACCCCGGGTCCTCTGTTGAGGGATGACTGTGCTATGTCACAGGTGAGTGCCGTCTCCCCAGGGCAGTTCTGGGCTGCTGGGCTGTGTAGGGAGGCTCCCAGTCTGCTGAAATGATGGCTGAATGGGGCTTTGTTAATTCACACTGCTCTACCTTCCCAACTCTGGGACAATCAGCTGAGGTTGCAGGGAAGGCTAATGTCCACGCCCAGTTTTGTGGTGTGTGCCTGTTATTTGAAGCACTTCCGTCACACTGGGTTGTCTGGGGCAGTTCTGGGCTATGGGGCTGGCGATGGGCAGGAGTGTTTCCTGTCCACCAGGATGATGGCTGTGAGCAGACACCCCCCTTTTCTTGGGAAGTTGTGGTGTTTAGTGAATTTTCTCAGCCACTGGATTATTGCATTTTGTCTCAGAGCTCTCCTAGTTCTGCTCTTGACTTGACGTGCCCAAATAGTAAGTCTTTGGAGCTTTCTGTATTGGGCTTCTTTAGAGTAATTGTTTTAGAAAAAGAAAAAAGGATTAAAAAAAAAAAAAATAACGGGCCCTCCTCAGAGATCTAATGGGTTATTGAAATGCTAAGAGACAAAGCAACCAGGGCCATTAAGGAAAGGTCCACAGGGCAGAGAGATCAGCTTTTCTTCGGGATTTGCATAAGCGCCTCAGGGCCTGAGCTGGGGCCTAAGCTCTGCCCTTCCCCTTTCTATGTTCACCAGAACTCCAAAAATCCTCCGCTTTTATTTTGGAGCTTTTCGTGTTGTTTTTTTTCTATGCCTGTCTCCTCTCTGCTGGGCTGGCTGCTCTAAGATTCTCTGGTGTCTGGTCTCTGTCTATCTATGGTTGGAGTTTGGATCAGCAGAATGAGTTTCCGATAAGGGCTGCCACTGCAGTTCTCCCTTCTCCTTCCCGGAGCTGACAGCCCCTCCTCCCACGGGACTGAGCCTGGCAGGGAGGGGCGCGGGTCCCCTGGCTGCAAAAACTTACAGATTTCGCTGATCTCAGCAGTTCCACGTTTTCATGAGTGTTGTATGAAGTATGCCCAAAGTCAGATTGCTCTGTGGTGTCCAGTCCACGCAGTTCCTGGCTTTCTACCTACTTTCCTGGAGGAGTAACTAAAACATACAGCTCACCAGTCTGCCATCTTGCCCCGCCTCCAGCATTCACTATTTGCTGGCTTCTTTGGAGATGATCTCACCAGAATGTCACCAATTTCAGTGTTGTAGGAGGCAGTCCTAGCACGGCCTTCCTCTTCTCCCTGGGGCCCACAAATACATCCTGTGCTCAGGACCTGGTGTGTCAGCCTGGCAGGATAAAATGTAATCCCCTAGTAGATAAGGGGACTGCCAGTATATACCTTCCCTCATTGTCCCTGAGCATATGTAAATATTCACTACAAAGAGTCTGACTCCAGTGGCATGTTTTAAGACATCTAACTCACACCTCAGTGGTATGTCTGTCCCTAGCAGGGAGGGAGCAGGGTTCCTCCTCCACTATGGTGCACAAACACAAGAAACAGGTGCTATGCTTAGAACATCTCCTTGCATGGCCAGGGATTGAGACCCACTGTCTATGGGAAACCGACACCAACTAGCAAAGCTTCTCTACGTGAATAAAATGTCTTTCCATCAGAACCTGTGTGAGTCTTGCTTTTGCTAGTGACCCTGACACCTGTATCAAAGTGGTTTGACATCTTTTTATGTGTCTCTCCTTTTGACCAACATACAGAGGTTTTTTCTAGCACCTATAACTCCTGACACTTGGAGAACCTGGAGGTATGAAGTTTAGGGTACCTGAAGCTATTGATGGCCCTAAAAGTTTGGACTCCACCCTAAGAAGTATCAGAATATTTATGGCCCTCTTATTTAGGTTTTCTTTTAACACAGAATTGTTTTGAGTCACTGGGATTTCACCAAGGATAGATTCAGGACATCTCTGTGTACTCCAGATGTTGATAAAGAAATAAATCCTAAACAACAGGCATGTATCAGAAGCCTCCTATAATCTCTGAACACACTAATCAAAAGTGAAACTAATTGGTTCTTGACAACAATTCCAAACTAAGACGCATGTCTGATAAGCTACTCAAGGTAAACAAACCAAGTGTGTCATATCTATATTCAACCACTTGGAAGTAAACTCAAAATGTTAGATTAAAAAAATCCAGAAGTCAAACAGGAGTTATTTTTAACTGACTCTCATTAAAGCAACAAAAACAACTCCTATTGGTCTTTGGATTTGTGTGAAGGAAAGCATCCCTTCAGCTGGATTGAAATCTGATCATATAGTGTTATGAAGAGAACACCAGTTGTCTTTTTTCAAGTATTTTATGGTTAAGGTATGCTGTCATTTCTTGGCCCCAGATTTAGAAAACACAAACAAGTTTTTGTATCAAGGGGAAAAGAACATCAGTTTCTTAATTAAGGTAGATTCATTCATTTATTCCACAGCTATTCATTGAGCACTTACTGTGTGCCAAGCATTGCTCTTGATACTTAGAGTGCAAAAGTAAAACAAGACAGAATGTAGCATAGTTTGCTTCCTCCATAGGAAATCTCTTGAGGAAAAAAAATTAAAGATATTCCACTTCTATATCTTGGATTCCTATAACTGAATCCGGAATCTATTCCACTATTTATTGATTTCATATTAATTATAATTTCATGGGAATGTGTTTTAGCACTTCAAATACATATAACAATCTCCATAAAAGGACTATCATTTTAAATTTCCTACCTTCCACAGCAGAGCATCATCTGCTAGGCTAGGGTAGGGTAGTTGTTACAGTCATATTCCAGTCTGGAAATAAAAACCTAAGCACATAATTCAGGGATTCTCAACTATGGTGATACCCCCCAAGGGGTGTTTTTCAAAGTGTGGAGTCATTTTGGGTTGTTACAACTGGGGAGACTTATTGGCATCTAGTGGATTGAGGCCAGGGATGCTGCTAAATATCCTACCATGCACAAGGCAGTCCACACAAAAAGATTATCCAACCCAAGATGTCAGTAGTGCTGAGGATGAGAGAC
Organism: Choloepus didactylus; assembly: GCF_015220235.1. NCBI lineage: Eukaryota > Metazoa > Chordata > Mammalia > Pilosa > Megalonychidae > Choloepus > Choloepus didactylus. Next base: position 91,059,515 of record NC_051334.1, on the reverse strand, counting down.
CATGAGATGGATCAATAAAGGGAGTTACTATGGAGAACCAGTTACAAAATTTGGGGAACAACTTAAAGGCAATCAGGAGATGGTGAGGCAACCCAGAGATTAATAACAGCAGGAAGCTGATACCACATCTATGGCTGAAGGGAAAAGTAGAGAATGTGGTGTTCCATGGGACACCTGGTAGAGCTGGTACCACAAAAGAGATGCAGTCACTGTCATGGCCACCTCCAGCAGCAGTGGGGAGGAGATACCTTAACTTTTCCCCTTTCCTTGTCCTCCAGTCTTCCAACTAGTGCCTCCCATTGGCCAAACATAACAGGAAGTCAGTTGGCAAAGGAGATTGGGAAATGTAATTTGTGGAGGTCAACCCCTCTGCAATACAGAATGGAACAAGTAAAGAATGAAGATGGGATCTTTGAATAAACAGTAAAATGACAGCACAGTGGTTTAATAAAAAGAGAAGAGGCTTCAGAGAAAGATATCTAGGTTTGAATCCTAATTCCATCACTTATTGGTGTAGAAGTTGTAAAGTCAGTTAACCTCTTCTGGGCCCCTACTTTTCACCTATAAAATGGGAATAACTACTTACCTCATGAGACTAGTGTTAGAATTTATTGATACTATATACATAAGGCTTGTAGCATAATGATTGGCATATAAGTTTTCTTTGAATGGTTGCTATATCCTCTTCTCCCTAAGAGTCTATACAGGAAAAGTTCTTAATTCTTATTGTTATTAAAGCACCTAGTTCAATGCCTGGCACAAAACACACACTTAGTAGAAGTTAGTTTTCTTTTCTGTTAATAAATATTTGACTGGTTGATTCTCACTTCCTGCCCTTTCATTTCCATCCTCCCATTTCTAAGTGATACCCAAACTGAAATTTCTGCTTCAAAAAAAGGAGAGGTTGAAACAGCACCTGTTGACTTAGATTAGACTGGATGAGCTCTTCAAAGCTGAATAGCTGGGAAAACACACAATATAGTCCTTTAGCTGGAAAATGCTGAGTATAGTCTTTGGTAGTTTGAAATACTTATTATAATCAAATTGCTCAGATTTGATTCACTTTAAACCACAAAGCCTTTACTAGCATAGTGTGCTGTGACCTAATCTCAAAAGCTTGTTCTTTGTTCCTGGTTACATTAACGAGATCTTTTCCCAGCTCTACTTGTAGGGATAAGATATCACCCAAAATAAGGTGAAACCCATATGGACTATATCAGTACCTTCCTCCCTTTGAAGGACAATATCTAAGGCCTGAATGGTCAACAAAAAGAAAAGGGCCTACCAGATAACAGGATATTGACGAAACAAAATGAAGCAGCCAACCATTGCTCAATTTTAATGAATCCTGTGACTTCTTTTACTAAGTTTTTCTTTTTTTTCCTGCTTTCTTCTGGACCTTTGCCATTCCTGTGCCTGTTTGGACTATAAAAGCTAAAGTTACCTTTCTCATTTCAAAGTGTTCTTGGAAAGATTTTTCTTTTCTCCAGTTCCTCATTGCTGCGTCTTCAATAAATTCACCTTCTCACCAAAGCACAGAGACTTGTTTCTCTATTTAATGCAGGATCAGGTGGGCCTAAATATAGAGGACCATGTTTTTATGATGGTAACACTCTGAGACCCCTTTCAGCCCCTGAGATTCAACAATTTGCAGAAAATTCAAATATACAGGCACTCAGGTTTCATAATATAAAAGGATAGTCTAAGTGCCTTTTCCTTGTCTGTAGGGTATGTCTTTGCACATTGGCCCTGTCTTAGTTTCCTAGCTGCTAAAACAAATACCATAAAATGGGTTGGCTTAAACAGTGGGAATTTATTGGCTCATGGTTTTGAGGCTAGCAGAAGTCCAAAATGAAGATATCTGCAAGGTTATGTTTTTCTCTGAAGATTGTGGCATTCTTGGGCTGGCTGCCAGTGAACCTTTGTTTCTGGCTTTTCTGTCACATGGCAATGCACAAGGCACTGTCTTCTCCTTTCTCCTCTAGGTTCCACTGATTTCTGGCTTCTTCCCATGGCTTTTTCTCTCTTATGTCTGATTTTTATTCCGCTTATAAAGAACTCCAGTAATCTGGAATAAAACCCAACCTGATTCAGTTGGGTCACACTTAACTGAAGTAACATCTTCAAGAGATCCTACTTAAAATGGATCCACACCCATCAGAATGAGGACCAAGAACAAGAACATGTCCAAACTATGGTAAAGAATTCAATCTACCATGGTTCACCTTCTGGAAAACAAGAAGACATGTTCTTCCCACATGCAAATACGCTCATTCCACCACAACATCCAAAAAGCCTTAAGACATTTTAGAACAAAGTCTCATCAAAATGGGATATGGGTGTGGTCCATCCTGGGGCAAAATTCCTCTGTCTGATGGACCCACGGCACCAAGAAAACAAGTTACCTGCTTCCAATATACAGTGGTGGGTCAGGAATAGGATAAAACTTCCCATTCCAAAAGGAAACAATTGGAAGGAAAACAAGGATCACAGGTACCAAACAAATAAAAAAAAAAAACAGTAGGGAAAACTCCATTAGATCTCAAGGTTTGAGAACCATCTGTGGCTTAATGCTTTGGGTCTGATGGAGTGGCACCCCACTCCTTCTAAGCACCTGTCCAGTGGTGTTCTTGTTTGCTAAATCTGCTGTTATGCAAAATTCCAGAAATGGATTGGCTTTTATAAAGGGGATTTATTAAGTTACAAGTTTAGTGTTCTAGGGCTGTAAAAGTGTCCAAACTAAGGCATCAACAAGAGGATTCCTTCACTGAAGAAAGGCTGATGGCACCTGGAACACCTCTGTTAGCTGGAAAGGCTCGTGACTGGCATCTGCTGGTCCTTTGCTCCTAGGTTCTGGTTTCAATATTGCTTTATCCAAAATGTCTCTGGGATTCTGTCTGTCTTAGCTTGTCCTCCTTGCTTGCTATCCCAGGGTATTTCTCCCTAAACATCTAGGGGTCCTCTCTTAAGCTTCTCCAGGGTAAACTCTGGGCTTCATCTCTTAGCTTAGCATCTCCAAATATCTTTATTTTTGCATCTGCAAGTGTCTCCAGGCATCATGTGTGGGCTCTCAGCTCTCTTAAGGATGCCAGTGATTTAATTAAGACATACCCTGAATGGGTGGGGTTACACCTCCATGGAAATCATCTAATCAAAGGTCTCACCCATAATGAGTCCCCACAAAATTGTATTAAAAACATTCTTTCCTGGAGGTACATAACAGCTTCAAACACAAGGACTTCCTGTTCCAAGCATAGGAGCAGACCCATGTTTTCCATACCATGGGTGGTCTGCTCTCTTGGCCCTAGATCTTTCCTGTCCAAAAAAGATTCTTTGCTTCCATGGTCCAGGCCTTGAAGTCATTTTTCCTCCATCCCTTTGAGTCCAGGCTTGTAGTGGTCTGTTCATTCCAATTTTGCAAAACCCTTGCTGGATTTGCATGCAGTTCAAGGGGGTCCACACTATTAAACAAAATAATTTTCCACAGATTATTCCTAGATAACTGCATTTCCAATTCTGACTTCCACTGAAATGGCTGACTGGAATCATGTTCAGCCATACTCTCTTTAGCAAAAGTTGTCTAGTTAAATCCTCACATGTATCCTTGTCCTTTGGGAACTCACTGAAAGCTCAGGGAAGTCCTTGATACAGAGCTGCTTCTGGCCTTAGCCTCAGAACATGCTACACGAATAGGCTTAGAATTTTCAAAATCACCTATTTCTGGTTTCTTTTTGCTTAAGTGTTTAATTCTCAGTTTACCCTTTTCTTCTTGCATTTTACTAAAAATTGGAAGAAGAAATTTGGCTACACCTTCTGCACTTAGCTTGGAAAACTCCTCAGCTAAATACCCAAGTTCATTGCTTTCAAGCTCTGTTTTCCATTCAACATCAGAACACAATTTTGCAAAGTTATCTTCCACTTCATAATAAGGATCACCTTTCTTCTAGTTTCCAATAACCCATTCATCATTTCCTCCTAAGGCCTTATTGGAAGCACCTTTAGTGTCAATATTGCTACCAACTGTCTCTTCAAAGCAATCTAAGCTTTTTCTATCAAGCATTTCACAATTCTTCCAGCCATTTCCACATTTCTAGGTATTTGTCATAGCAGCACCCCACTTTACAAAACCAAAAATGGTATTAGTTTCCTGGCTGCTAAACCAAATACCATACAATGGATTTTTTGTTGGCTCATGGTTTTGAGGCTACAAGAAGTCAAAAATCAAGGCATCTGCCAAGCAATGTTTTCTCCTTTAAGACTGTGGTGTTCTGGGGCTGGCTGCCAGAGATCCTTTGTCTTTGGCTTTTATGTCACATAGCAGTGCACATGGTGATGTCTTTTCCTTCTTCTTCTGGTTTCTGTTGACAGAATTCTGGCTCCTTCTCCTGGCTTTCTTTATCTCTGTGTCTGAAGTTCATTCTGCTTATAAAAGACTCCAGAAATCTGGACTAAAGCCCAACCTGATTCAGTTGAGCCACATCTTAATTGTTGTAACACCTTCAAGAGATCCTACACACAGTGGGTCCACACTCAGCAGAATGTGGACCAAGAACAAGAACATGTCCAAACCACTGTTCAAATTTCAAATCACCACAGCTCCATTGGCAGCAAAAGAGGAAATCTCCAGGCCCCTCCTCATAACTGACAAACTCTTTTACAAACACTCCTACATAAACCTATGAGCTAGAAGATTTTGATTAGTTTCTGTAAAAACACTTTTCCTCAATCATACTAAACCTGAGGATATAGCAATGCAAACAAGTTTTCACTCTTAATTCCTATAACCCTTATATCTGCTTTTTGTACCATGTCATTACATGCATGTGGCTTCATAACCTTATCCCAGGCCCAGTGGAACTGGTCAAGACCCCAATGCCTGGGAAACCAGCCCTCCTTAAGTTGAGAAATATGGAAAAAACAACAGTTAAAGCAGTGCTCTAAAACAAACACAGGGCGTGCTGGCTGGTGAAAAACAGAACACCACTGGGAACCAGCAGACTTCTTTTACCCACACAAAGAAAACATGCTGTGGTGCCCAATGCCCATCCCCCACAGGCAGGCTGCGGTGGTTATAGGCGGATACTGGGGGACAGAGCTAATCTGGTAAATGACTGGCAAGAGGGACTTATATGCAGGACAAGACCCAGAAAAACAAGAGCTAAAAAATTCTGACCAGTTAAACAGGAGCTACATTAGAGGTCTAGAATATGTTGAACTGAATGCCAAAGAACAAATAGAGGACAAAGCCAACCAACAAGAAAACCCAAAGTAAAAGGGTGAAAACAACCTCTAGAATAAATAATCAAGGAAACTAATGCCAGTACACCAACAAAAAATTACGAGTAACACGAAGAAAAATGAAGCCATAGCTCAGTCAAAGGAACAAACTAACACTTCAAACAAGATACAGGAGTTGAAACAAGTAATTAAAGATGTTCAAACAAATGTACTAAATTCAAAAATCAAATCAACAAGCAGAGGCAAGATAGGGCAAAAGAGATGAAGGATATAAAGAAGACATTGGGTGAACATAAGGGAGAACTTGAAAGTTTGAAAAAACAAATGGCAGGGAGTGATGTCATCAAAATGGTGATGCAAACAGCTACTGAAAACTTCTCTCCAGAGATTCAATGAAAAAAAGGACAATTCTGAATTGTTTGAAACTCTGGAAGAGGATATATACTGGAGAAAGTCCCTGCAGATGCCAAATTGAAGAAAGAGAAGGAATATCAGGTAGGAATTCTCTGTCCCAGACCAGCTGGTGCTCTCCAACCCCCTCACTCAGTCTCCATGTGGGAAAGGCACAGAAACAGCAGATGGGAACACTCCCACCAGGGACATAGATTTTAAAATCTCTCACAACAGCGAAAAATACATTCAGTGTTTGAAGACCCAGTGGTCAGGGGAGGGCATTTCAAGGCCCATATCAGTGAGGGACAAAGAGACTGAGAAAACATGGATAGTGACTATTTCCAGCCCTGGTTCTGAAAGCCTTCCCCCACCCTTGAGGGAAGCAGCAGACAGCAGCTGTTTCCTTGCCTTGGAGACAGCCGGAGTGCTGGGTCACCTGAGGTAGTACTTTGCCACAGGTGGAGCCATGCATTGAGCCACATTTTGGCCAGCAAAGTAAGGACATAGGAATCCCGCAGTTTCAGCCTCACTGGGTCATGCAAAGCCTGAGTTCAGAGGCAAAGCAGCCTCTGAGGACAATTAAGTTACCAAACACCATCATCTGATGGACAGTCCAGAAAGTGCAAGAGAAGTAAAACACATTTTAATAGGTGCCTCAGACCCTTTCTTAGGTGCACAGAAGCTGGTCTACATGCCCTGTATGGAAATCTGGCCCTGTTTTGGCTGAGAAATAGGGAAGACTCAACTGTTAAAGCAGGGACTCGAAAGAAACCCAGGTCTTGCTAGCCAGTGGAAAACAGAGCACCACTGGAAGCCAGCAGATTTGTATTACCGCACACAGTGAACTTGCTGGGGTGCCCAGTGCCTACCTCCTAACCCTGTGGCAGGCCATGGTGGGTGCCTGATTCTGGGGGAAGACTGAAGGGCAGAGTCAATCTGACAACTGGCCAGAGAGAGATAAAAGAAAAGATAGAGATCGAAGTCAACCAACAAGAAAACCTTAGGCAAAAGAGAGAAAACAACCTCCAGAATAAGCCAATCAAGAAAAGCAGATGCTTAGACAGCAAAAAATCATGAGCCACATCAGGAAATGGGAAGATATGGCCCAGTCAAAGGAAGAAGTTAACACCTCAACTGAGATTCTGGAGTTGAAACAACTAATTATAGATGTTCAAGCATATCTTTTAAATCAAATCAACAAGTTGAGAGAGAATGTAACAAAAGACATGAAGGATATGAAGAAGACACTGGGTGATAATAAGGGAGAATTTATAAGCTTGAAAAAACAAATGGCAGAATTTATGGGAATGAAAGGCACAATAGAAGAGATGAAAAAGACAATGGAGACATACAACAGCAGACATGGAGAGGCAGAAGAAAGGATCAGTGAGCTGGAAGTCATGAAATCTGAAATCCTGCACACAAAGGAACAGATAGGGAAAATAATGGAAAAATATGAGCAGGGTCTCAGGGAAGTGAATGACAACATGAAACACACGAATATACATGTTATAGGTGTCTCAGAAGGAAAAGAGAAGGGAAAAGCAGCATAAGTAATAATAGAGGAATAATCAAATATTTCCTAACTCTTATGAAAGACATAAAATTACAGATCCAAGAAGCACAGCATATCCCAAACAAACTGATCCAAAAGACTTACTCCAAGACACTTACTAATCACATTTTCAAATGTCAAAGAGAGAATTCTGAAAGCAGCAAGAGAAAAGCAATCCATCACATACAAGGGAAGCTTGTTAAGACTAAGTGCGGATCTCTCAGTATAAATATGGAGGTGAGAAGGCAGTGGTATGATATATTCAAGATACTGAAAGAGAAAAACTGCCAACCAAGAATACTATATCTGGAAAATCTGTGCTTCAAAAATGAGGGAGAGTTTAAAATATTTACAGATAAACAGACAGTGAGAGAGTACGTGAACAGGAGACCTCTACAGGAAATACTAAAGGGAGTGTTACAGACAGATGGGAAAAGACAGGAGAGAGAGGTTTGCAGAAGACTGTAGAAATGAAGATATCAGGAGAAAGAAAGAGGGAAGACAGCAGGCATTTGATGTTGAAGGAGTATAGAATGTTCTAGAGAATTGTCCAGAAATGGACAGCACAATACTGTGTGATGGTAGCACAATATTGTAAGTACACTGAAAAAAGATGACTGTGAACACAGTTGAAAGAGGAAGATTAAGGGTATGTATGACACCAGAAGGAAAGACAGAAGATAAAGACTGGGACTTTATAAATTAGTGAAACCTAGCGTGGTCAAAGAGTGTAATTAAATGTACAAGTATTAGAATGCTTTTGCAAGAGGGAGCAGCAAGAAGGAATGAAGTTGTGAGGTATGCAACTAGGTGAATGGACTGTGAGGACAGTAGATTGAGTGAATAAGCCAGAAATGAAAGACAAACATTATAATGCCTCAGTAATATGGACAAATAATAACATGCAAACACTGAGAATTGAATCTGGGAACATGGGCTATCGGGATTATGTAAAGGTTCCTAGATTGCAAGCTCTTACAGCAGTCACGTCTACTCATGAGTTGTAACAGTTATTTCCAAAGTTTGATATTCTGAGCTGTTTGTGTGTGATGTGGTCAGTCCATGATACTTCAGGTGTCTGCCTGGGACTCAGCCAGAGTTTGGCAGCTGTGAGTGTCAGCATTGAGCATGAATCAACTGTTAAAGACACTGAAAAGGAGATCAGATTTTGATTGACGTTATGAATGAAATGGACTTGGTTGAGATGGGTAGATCAGACTAAAGGGTAGAAGATGATATTAACTGTTTTAAAACTTTGGCTTCTGTGCGAGACCAAAGCAAGAGCTGTTTATTTGGTTCAAAATTGATATTTTCTGTAGCACACTATATAATTTAACTTGTATGGTCAGTTTACTCAAATACTGTAATTACATGGAACCTTGACTAGGGAGTGGGATCATGTCTATTTGTACAAGTTAGCATGAAGCCACAATAAAACCTAGAGTGATTTTGGCAGAGAATAAAAATGCATTTGCAACCCCCCTTGAGGGACTAGGGGGAAAATGTGGAAATATTAAACATCCCCAGCTGGGGAATTCCTGATATTTTGCAATCATTGGGGAATACCAGCTTACTAGGCTGAGACCTTGATCTTGCAGCTTGCCTTTATGAAGCTTGTTATTGCAAAGGAGATGCTAAGCCTACTCATAATTGTGCCTAAGAGTCACCACAGAGGGCCTCTTTTGTTCCTTGGATATGGCCTTTCTCTCTCAGCCAATTCAGCAGGTTGCCTTCCTCCCTACATGGGACATGACTCCCAGGGATGTAAATCTCCCAGGCAATGTGGATTAGAACTCCCAGTGATGAGACTGAACTCTGCATCCTGTGATTGAGAAACCCCTCCTGACCAATATAGGGAAGAGAAATGAAACAAAATAAAGTTTTAGTGGCTGAGAGACCTCAAATGGAGTAGAGAGGTCATTCTGGAGGTAACTCTTACGCATTATATAGATATCCCTCTTTAGTTTTTAGTTTGTCAGAATAGTTAGAAGGAAATATGTCAAATTGTTAAATTGCAATCCAGTATCCTTGATTCTTGAAGGCGAGCATATAAACTATATGGCTTATATGGTGTGACTGTGTGATTGTGAAAACTGATGGCTCACACTCCCTTACCCAGTGTATGAACAAATGAGAAGAAAAATGGGGACAACAAGTAAATGAGTAATATGGGGGAGAAGGGGTATGAGATGTTTGAGTGTTCTTTTTACCTTTATTTTTATTCATATTTTTATTTTTTGGAGTAATGAAAATGTTCAAAAATTGATTGTGGTGATGAATGCACAACTGTAAGATGGCACTGAAAAACTGTTTTACACTTTGGATGATTGTATGGTATGTGAATATATTTCAATAAAAATGGTTAAAAAAACAAATAGCAGAAATTATGGGAAAGAAAAGCACAATAGAAGAGCTGAAAAACACAATGGAGACTTACAACATGAGATTTGAAGAGGGAGAAGAAAGGATTAGTGAACTAGAAGACAGGAAATCTGATATCCTACACAAAAAGGAATAGATAGGGGAAAGAATGGATAAATATGAGCAAGGTCTCAGGGAAATGTATGACAGCATTAAGTGCACAAATATACATGTCGAGGGCGGGGATTGCTTGCCTGGGTTGCGGAAGTGGTAGCCGCTGACTGAGCCTGCTGCCTTCTCGCTACTGCTTCGACTTCCCAGTTCCCCCCCGGACGGAGAGGGCGGCCCGGTTGTGGATGGTCAGATAGCCCCCATCTCCCGCCGCCAATCCCCGGCCCTAAGCAGCACGGAGCAGACGCCGGCAGTGGCAGCAGCAGGCGAGGAGGAAGATGGCGGGACGGCTGCCGGCCTGTGTGGTGGACTGTGGCACCGGGTATACAAAACTAGGATATGCTGGAAATACAGAACCACAGTTTATCATCCCTTCCTGTATTGCTATTAAGGAGTCAGCAAAAGTGGGTGATCAAGCTCAGAGGAGGGTGATGAAAGGTGTTGATGACCTAGACTTCTTCATTGGTGATGAAGCAATAGAAAAGCCTACATATGCAACAAAGTGGCCAATCCGCCATGGAATAGTTGAAGATTGGGACTTGATGGAAAGATTTATGGAGCAAGTGATCTTTAAATACTTAAGGGCAGAACCTGAAGACCATTATTTTCTTTTGACTGAACCTCCACTGAATACTCCAGAAAACAGAGAATATACCGCTGAAATAATGTTTGAGTCCTTCAATGTTCCAGGCTTGTACATTGCTGTGCAGGCTGTTCTTGCCTTAGCTGCATCCTGGACCTCCAGACAAGTAGGAGAACGGACATTGACTGGTACTGTAATAGACAGTGGAGATGGTGTCACTCATGTCATTCCTGTGGCTGAAGGGTATGTGATTGGCAGCTGTATTAAGCACATTCCAATTGCAGGACGAGATATAACGTATTTTATTCAGCAACTGCTGAGAGACCGAGAAGTAGGAATCCCGCCAGAGCAATCCTTAGAAACAGCTAAGGCAGTAAAGGAGCGTTATAGTTATGTCTGCCCAGATTTAGTAAAAGAATTTAACAAGTATGACACAGATGGGTCAAAGTGGATTAAGCAGTATACTGGAATCAATGCTATCTCAAAGAAAGAATTTTCCATTGATGTTGGTTATGAGAGATTCTTGGGACCTGAAATCTTTTTTCACCCAGAGTTTGCTAATCCAGACTTCACACAACCTATCTCAGAAGTAGTAGATGAGGTAATTCAGAATTGTCCTATTGATGTCAGGCGTCCTCTCTACAAGAACATTGTCCTCTCTGGAGGTTCAACCATGTTCAGGGACTTTGGACGTCGCTTGCAAAGAGATTTGAAAAGGACCGTGGATGCCAGGCTGAAATTAAGTGAGGAATTGAGTGGCGGTAGATTGAAGCCAAAGCCTATTGATGTACAAGTGATTACACACCACATGCAGCGATATGCAGTCTGGTTTGGGGGATCGATGCTGGCCTCTACACCTGAGTTCTACCAAGTATGCCACACCAAAAAGGATTATGAAGAAATTGGACCTAGCATTTGTCGTCACAATCCAGTGTTTGGAGTCATGTCGTAAAATTGACTTCTAGTTCCCGGGGCTAGGGCGGTGGGGAAGAGATCTTTCTGATTACCTGTTTTGTCTGGATGGCTGGTTTTGAAGTTTAAAGCCTGACTTGACAATAATAAGACCAAACATAATTATACAGGAATATTTTAATAAGTATATCACCATGCGAATGTTGAGGAAAGCTAAAATAAATAAGTGTTTTTCTTTAGATTGAATATTTGAATCTTATGTGTAACAAAAAGAAGTGGGTTTTAGTTCTTTCTGTGCCCTGATATTTTGTATATTATTGAATTATCCAAGATTTGATGGGATTTATCGGTATGTAGATAGCTCTATAGTGCTTGAATTGTACACATCTAAGTGTGCAGTGCAAGAGCTTGTTTATATTTCATACTTTTTATACTTTGAGGAAAAAGTCAAAGAAAAACTGTAGTATTTGAGGAAAAAAAGTGACCAAGTAACAAGATAAATTCTAAAAATAGCCTCATGCGACTTGACATACACACTCATGGGATTCCAGTTGTTAGGAATTGCTTCCACCCCTTTCCACCCTGTCAATGGTTTTCTTTGCAAGTGCTTTTGGAACTAAGAAGCTAGTATTTTGGATTAACTGATGCCTGCTAGTGCTTTCTGATTACTCGCATTCTGTTTCTTGCTTTAATAGAAAAGTAAAGACAAGACTGTTGGACCAGTATTGCAATCCTGTAGTGTCATTTCTTATTAAAAAACCAATAATTTGATGATGAAAATTGGTGTATTTAAAGCCTAACACCATTCTAATAAAGGCACACACTTCTTTTTACTACTTGTTTCGAGCTCTTTAATCTCTTTACAAGTTAACCAATCTATTTTCTTCAGACCTCTACAATAGTTCTTTAAAATCACAAGAGTTGGTTAGCAAACTGACTTTTATATGTGATCTATACAAATAATTGTGAACTTTTAATATGTTGAGTGCTTTCATTTTGATAACTGGATCTCCATTGGATATTTTCATTTGTATAAGTCATTTGCAGTTTGAAAATTTTTTTAGTGCCAGTCCCTGACATATCATGGAAAGTTAATTTTCTTTACATTTAAAAATATCTGGATCATGAAGAAAAAGTGATGGAAATAAATTAAAACTGAATTACCTTTTCTAATGTATTTTTTTAGAAGCAATGTACTTCTCCCTTGTGTTTGTGTATTTGATATGATTTCTAATTCTATTGGAATAGTGGCATTCGTTGAAATCCTAATAATGTGTGTGGTAGAAAATTTCTTGTGATCTTAAAATTTTTACTGGTTATTTATAGAACACTAATTGGGAGTTTTTATAGGCTTTTTAGAATTAAAACAATACCTACCTATGAATGCAATTATCTGTGAAAATAACACATAGGATCAGAATATTCCTATCTAGAACACATAAGTGTTTTGTTTGTTTTTACTATAAAGATAGAATTGGAGAGTAAACTTTTCACTTAAGAGAGAATTGGGATATTTAAAATTTTATTAATAATTTATGTGAATCTTACTACTTTGAGTATGGATATAAAGAACAGACTGTATGTCCTGTTGCTGTAGTAATAGTATCAGTATTTTTGTAAAATGAGTATCAAAGATCTTTTTTTTTACTTGATAAAGTGTTAAGTGAACATTGTAAAAAAAGAAAAACATTCAAACAGTACCAAAGAGTATATAGTAAAAAGTAGCTTTCTTTCCCAAAAAAAAAAAAAAAAAATATACATGTCATGGGTGTCCCAAAAGGAGAAGAGAAGGGAAAAGAGGCAGAAAGAATAATGGAGGAAATAATCAATGAAAATTTCCCATCTCTTACGAAAGACATAAAATTAGAGATACAAGAAGCACAGTGTACCGCAAACAGAATAGAACCAAATAGACCTACTGCAAAACACTTACCAATAAGACTGTCAAATGTCAAAGATAAAGAGAGAATTCTGGAAGCAGTGAGAAACATGATCCATCACATACAAGGGAAGCTTGATAAGACTATGTGTGGATTTCTCAGCCCAAACAATGGAGGCAAGAAGGCAGTAGTATTATATAATTAGCATACTAAAAGAGAGAAACTGCCAGTCAAGAATTTTGTATCTGGCAAAACTGTCCTTCATAAATGAGGAAGAAGTTAAAATATTTTGAGACAGAAACTGAGAGTGTTTGTGAACAAGCGACTGCCTTTTTTAGCCCTAAGTAGCTTATCTGCTCTTACTAGATTATTGTTCCCCCTTCACTAGTTGCTGTCTACCTTTAGGTCCCCTACATTTTACAATATAAAATATTTATTTTACATTTTTCATGGAGTTCACATTAGTGGTAACATACAGTATCTCTCTTTTTGTGTCTGGCTTATTTCACTGAGCATTATGTCTTCAGTGTTCATCCATGTTGTCATATGTTTCATGACATCATTCCTTCTTACTGCTGAGTAGTATTCCATACTGTGTATATACCACATTTTGTTTATCCACTCATCTGTTAAAGGACATTTGGATTGTTTCCATTTCTTGGCAATTATGAATAACGCTGCTATGAACATTGGTGTGCAAATATCTGTTCATGTCACTGCTTTCAGTGGAATGTGGAAATATTAAACTTCCCCACCTGGGGAATTACTGATATTCTCACAAGCATTGGTGACTACCAAGTTAGAAGGCCAAGCTTACAGTCTTGGGGCTTGTACTTATGAAGCTTGTTACTGCAATGGAGAATCTTGGCCTACTTATAATTGTGCCTAAGAGTCACCCCCAGAGAACCTCTTTAGTTGCTCAGATGTGGCCTCTCTCTAAGCCAACTCAGCAGGTAAATTCACTGCCCTCCCCCTTACATGGGACATGTCTCCCAGGGGTTTAAATCTCTCTGTCAATGTGGGACTTGACTACTGGTGGTGAACCTGGACTGGGAGTCATGGGATTGAGAAATCCTTCTTGACCAAAAGGGGGAAGAGACATGAAATAAAATAAAGTATCAGTGGCTGAGAGATTTCAAATAGAAGTGAGATGTCATTCTGGAGATTATTCTTATGCATTATATAGATATTCCTTTTTAGTGTTTAGCATATTGGAATAGCCCCTTTCTAGTTTTTAGTGTATTGGAATAGATAGAAGGATATACCTGAAGCTGTTGAACTGCAACCTAGTAGTCTTGATTTTTGAAGATTATTGTATAGCTATGTAGCTTACACAGTGTGACTGTGCGATTGTGAAAACCTTTTGGCTCACTCTCCATTTACCCAGTGTATGGACAGATGAGTAGAAAAATGGGAAAAAAATTGAATTATGGAGTATAGGGGAGATTGGATCTTTTGGGTGTTCTTTATTTTTATTCTTGTTTCTATTTTTTTTTTGGAGTAATGAAAATGTTCAAAAATTTATTTTGTTGATGAATGCACAACTATGTGATTGTACTGTGAACCACTGATTGTGCACTGTGGATGACTGTAGTGCATGTGAGTATATTTCAATAAAACTGAATTTTAAAAAGTTACTTAAATATGCAATTAATGAAGAATGAAGGAAACCACTCCATGTTTTAAATGAAGATTAAACAAGATGGCATATTTGAAAGCACCATTAACAAAGTTAAAACTCAATTTTTTGATTCCTTCTTTCCTTCTATAAGTTCAATAGCTAACCAAAAATTTTATGAAAATCCATTAACACCAAAATAAAATTACTACTAGCTTCAAGGAGAAAATAAGTTATTCTGCATTTTTAACCAATTTTCCTCTAAAGAACTCAAATAGGTGACTTCTTTTCAGAGGTATCTTAATGAACAAACCAGAAACAATACAATTGCTCTAGTTGAATCTAAGATGAAGAATGTAAGGCCAACTATGTGTTCAAGGTCTGTATTTACACATTTACAGGCAATTTGTGTGTGTGTGTTTATGAGTAACCCCACTTGCCTCCTACTAGAAGACAAAATATTCCACCTGCCCAGGATGAAATGTAGAGGATGAATAGGAGAATATTTGGGTGGGGATAGTAGTTGAAAGGGATAGGACAGATTTGGGGCAATCCATTTCAATAAACAAGAATTTAAATTACAATCCATTTCAATAAACAAGAATTTAAATTGTCTCCTTACCCCACGGTACTGGCTTTCATTGAAAATTTGAGGTGGCAGGGGATACCCTGTGGCTGGTCGACTGTTTTCAGGTACATTTTCTCTCATCCACTTCCGATTCTCTTCATTGGCTGCAATATCTTTTTCTTCAAATCCTATTTTGTTGGCTTCCAAGAAACCAAGCACATCTTGCTGTTTCTTCTTAATCTAGGACCCAAATGAAGAGAAACCATATTGCTAAGCAAACAGCTTTTGGGTTGTTTTTATTTTCAAGTTTATTAACGGTCAGTTTATTGAATTAGGAGAAATGAATTCAAACATGGATCAAAATGTATGGTTTTACAGAAGGTATGCTTTTCCCTCTTTATTATCTTATTAATGATGTCTTCCAAATGGGTTGAAGAGCTTTTAGTCACAGTTCCTTTTGTCAACTGGACCTTTTCCTTTTCCCATTGAAAATTCCCACATCTAATAATGCAGCAGGGATAGCTGATGATATCAACAGCCTAAGGTAGTGCAGTTATCTCCGAAGTGTGTATAGTGGCAAACAGTATTTTCTGATTGACTACAAGCTCCTTTTTAGTTTCAGCCTTGTTGAAACTTTTCCCAAACCACCCGAGTCTAATTTCCTATTTTAACAAGCATCATACAGTTTAAAAAATGAATCTTTACTTGACAATATTGCAAGGCATCAGCCATTCTGAGTCTCATTTCTCATTGTTCAGAAAAGAAACTGAAGTGGAAGATGTTGGAGCTAAACCTTTCTGTATACTAAATTTGGAATATAACAGTACCATGAATTAGCCCTTAACATTTGCTAATGTATCTTTCATGTGTGTTTGTGCCACCTCTTCAACTGGATTAATATGTAGGGGTGACACACTTGTTTTATCTCATTAAACCAAGGATAAAGCTTTTAAAACAATATAAATAATATTTTTAAAAGAGGTTACCCCTGATATGCATTTGTATTAGAACCTGAATTTATACATCTTTGCTAATTTGCCCATATTTGGAACCATTACTTAAAATTGTCTAGGCTGTGGGAAGATGATGAAATAGGGGAGGCAGAGCAAACTCACCCTCATGAAATAACTAGAGAAAAGGCGGAAAATGACAGGGACAGTGGTTCCAGGGTATCAGCAGCTAGGGAAGGAACTCTACAATATATAGTGAGAACTTGGTTGAAAGCACAGAGAAATTACATCTGAAAGGACAGGGTGAATTTACTCAACTGGGACCAATGCTGGGGCTGGCAGCTATGAGCCAGCTGGCTGAGCAGGGGAGGGAGGAACTCTCCATTCCCATACCCATCTCAGCAATTAGCTAGGGAGATAACTCTTCTCAACTCCATGGTCATGAGCTCCCATGAGGGAACACAGGAACCAGTGGAACTGTGTTGACTACACAGGAAACTTGGTGCATTTACTATTCCTCCATGGAAGTCCATGGTGCACATGGGTTGAGGCAGGGATAAGTGAGTATGACACAAGAAGCACCAGGAGCCCCTCACCAATCCCAGAGGCTCAGGGGTGAATGGTGGGCAGGGACCTTGAGGGATGACTAAAAGTGGGGCACTTCTGAACTGGCTGAGGGCTAGGAAGGGTGAGATTTGTAGTCCCACAGCCTGAGAATGATCTACATCGAGGCCTTGGAATCACCAGACCCACTGTGCCCTCAAACAGACTCTCTGCCCAACTGTACAGGGCCCACCCCCATGCCCAGGGCTAGCAGGCCTCAGCACACACAGAGAACTGCTGCACTGATTGGATTTCCACATGGTTTGGACCCCACCCAGTGTGCAGCTGCAGTCAGGGAAAAGCAGGTTTGAGGGGAACAGATGGCTCAAGAGTGCCAGCTGCTAGGAAGACAGGGAAAGTGCACTCCAGCAAGTTGTGGTTCTGCCAGATTTTATATAAATCTCCAAATAATATTGCATTTCCCAGAATAACCATATCAATATAAGCAAATACCTCAAAGTCAACAGAAAGTCACAAACATATGAAATTCCAAGATATGGAAAAGTCAAATGACCAAATTAAAAAGCCAGAGGAGACACAGAACTTGGAGCAATTAATCAAATAAGTACATACAAATCTCCAAAACAACTTTAATGGGTTGACTACAGACATAAAGGACATCAAGATGTATCCAGAAGAGCATAAAGAAAAATTTTAAATAGTAAATAGAAAAATGTCAGATTTTATTAAAATGAAAGATACTGTGGATCAAATAAAAAATATACTAGACACACACAACAGCAGATTTGAGGAGGCATAACAGGAATAAGGGAACTATAGGACAGACCAACTGAATGAAAAGGAACAAAAGAACAAGTGGAGAAAAAAAATGAAAAATTTGAAATGGATTGCAGGGAAATGATGGACAACATGAAGCACACAAATATAAGAATTATTGGTGTACCAGAAGGAGAAGAGAAGAATAAAGGGATAGGAAGAGTATTCAAGGAAATAGTTGGGAAAAACTTCCCCTTATAAAATGCATAAATATGCAAATCAAAGAAGCCCAGCAAACTCCAAATAGAATAAATCCAAATAGACACAGTACAAGTCATAAATTAATCAGATTGTCAAATGCTGAAGAGAAGGAGAAAGTCCTGAAAGCAGCAAGAGAGGAGCAATTCACCAGATGGAGGGGAAACCACACAAGACAAAGTACTGACTACTCAACAGTCACCAAAGAAATGAGAAGGCAATGGTATGACATACTTAAGATCCAGAAAGAGAAAAATTGCCAGCCAAGAATTCTTTATCTAGCAAAGCTGTCTCAAAAGTGAGGAAGAGTTTAAAATTTTCACAAAAAATGCTGAGAGATTTTGTTAACAAAAGACCTGTCCTGCAAGAAATACTAAAGTTCTACCAGCCCCCAAAAAAGGAGAGAGAGAGGTCTAGAGAAGGGCATGGAACTGAAGAGTATTAGTAAGAGTAATATAAGGGGAAAAAAGGAGGGGGGGATAGATCTGACAAAAACCAAAGGATAAGATGGTTGGTTCAAGAACTGCCTTTAGCTGTTTTGCCCACACTTACCCCCTTCAAGTGTGTACATTCTCATCAAACTTTTTGGCTGTACACACTGATTAGTCCTTGAATTGTTTCCTGTGACTGAGTTGAGAAGCCTCACAGCATCAGCCTTTGGATGAGATCTCAACCTCTCTGAGAGCTTCTGGGGCTCTCTGGCATCAGTACCACCCTGATTCTCTGATTAAGAAGCACTGTACTTTTCTAGACAAAAATTGATGCCAAAATCACCCTAGAACTTACTACTGCTCACAGATTAATGCCTGAGCCATGTTGGCTTTCAGGCTTTCCTTTGTTTCATAGAAACCAGTTTACACATTTGGACTGGTTATGGAAGAAAGGTTCTAAAAAGCCTCTGGGGAAGGAATGAATCTGAGGCTAAAGAAGATAGACTCATCCACACTTCCCCCATCTTCTCAACTGGGCTTCCTGTCACCACAGCATGATCATATTTATTCTCCCTTCACTTTGTTTTTTTTTATAGAAGTGATAACTTTCCAAGTGCAATTTAAAAAGTAGCTAGAGGGCAAATTTCAAAGAATATTATAGGTTACAGTTCCACAGTTTCAGTTATTTCCTTATTGTGAAATATATATATATATATATATATATACAAAGAGGTGATAGCTTTCAAATTATAAGTTACCAAGTAGATATAGAAAAAATTGCAAAGGATGCTTTATGTTACAGTTCCATCATTTCAATTCTTTCCTTCTAGCTATTCTAATACCCTAGAAACTAAGAAAAATAAAATTATATAAAGATTCAGTATTCGTAACCCTTTGTTAAATTCCATCTTGTCTGTTGCTACCCCTTCCTCTAGTTTAATCACTTTCCCAATCTTCTAGGATGTCTAGGCAGTGACCACCCTAACTTGTTCATGTTAAAAAGGGGTGTCAAATTTATGAGAATAAGGGACACATCTAGTTGATGTTCTTGAAGTGGCTACTGCCTCTGGGTTTTGGGACTTAGCTGGCATAGGAAGTCTCTGAAGAATTTAAGATTCTGAAGAATTAAACTTAGTGAGTGAAACTTTTATAGAGTCTCAGATAGGGATCCAATTATTCTTTAAGATTTTTGGGACTACTGTTGACATGGTCTTATCATACTGTGGTCATTTGGCATATCTAGGTGAAGCTTGCATCGGATTAACCACCAGAACAGCCTCTTGACTCTATTTGAATTCTCTTAGCCACTGAAACCTTATTTTGTTGTCTTTTTCCCCCTTTTTGTCAAAAAGGCATTCTCAATCCCTCAATGCCAGGGTCAGGCTCATTCCTGGAACCCTTGTCCCACACCACCAGGAAGACTCATTCATCTGGGGGATCCTGTCCCACTTCAGGGTGAGGGTGATGAATGTATTTGCAGAGCTAAGCTTAGAGTAATCCACATTTGAGCAAAAAAAAAAGGTTCTCTGGAGGTGACTTCTAAGCATAATTATAGGTGGGATTAACATCCCCTTTACAATCATAAATTTCATCCAAACAAGCCTCAAGATCAACAGATTGAGTTATAAAGCAGGGGGTCCTAAGTTCACAAAGCATATGTTATGTTCACAATAATCCATAACTCACATTATCATTGCTTAGTTGTACAAACCTCATCACTCTCCATTTCATACAATTCTTATGACCCCAAACATCTTGTAGCTCTTGTCAGCCCTTAATTATTTGTCCCTAGTATTTGTGTAGTACTAGTATGGTATTGCTATTAATCATAGTCCCTAGCATGAAATATGTAGATTTTTCCCATATACCATTCTGTTGTCAACTCTCTGTGCCAGTGTCATACCTTAGAAGTATATTATGCAAGCCCCTATCTATATTTGTGGTGAACTGTGGGAAACATGGCTTTAAACAAACCCTTTCAATCCTATTCACGTTCAATACAGCTCTGATACTTATAATCCCATTAATAATCATTACCCCTATTCATTACCATACCTTTGAATTCACCATCATTAACATATCTGACCACATCAGTTTATCATTCCCCCTCACTATTGTCTATCATTAGGTCCCCATTACTCTATAAGGCATTGATTTTACATTGTTCAGAGTATTCATAGAAGTGGTAACACACAGTATCTCTCCTTTTGTGTCTGACTTATTTCACTCAACATCATATCTTCAAGGTTCATCCATGTTGCTATATGTTTCAGGAACTTGTCACTTCTTACTACTGCATAGTATTCCATCATATGTAAATGCCACGTTTTGTTTACCCACTCATCTGTTGAAGGACACTTGGATTGTTTCCATCTCTTGGCAATTGTGAACAATGTTGCTATGAACATTGGTGTACAAATGTCTGTGTCACTGCTTTCAGATATTCTGTATATATATTGAGAAGTGGAAATGCTGGATCATGGGGTAATTCAATATCTAGTTTTCTGAAAAACTGGCAAAATGTCTTCCACAGCAGCTATACCTGTATACATTCTCACCAGCAATGAATAGAAGTTCCAATTTCTCCACATCCTCTCCAGCATTTATTGTTTCCTGTTTGGTTTTTTACAGGCAGCCATTCTTAATGGTGTGAGATGGTATCTCCTTGTGGTTTTGATTTGCATTTCCCTAACACCTGGTGAAGATGAACATTTTTTCATGTGTTTTTTAGCCATTTGTATTTCATCTTCAGAAAAATACCTTTTCATATCTTTTGCCCATTTTATAATTGGGCTGTTTGTGCTGCTGTTGTTGAGTTGTAGGATTTTTTATATATGCAGGATTACAGTCTCTTATCAGATATACGGTTTCCAAATAATTTCTCCCATTGAGTTAGCTGCCACTTCACCTTTTTGACAAAGTTTTTTGAGGCAAAGAAGCTATTGATTTTGAGGAGTTCCCATTTATCTATTTTTTCTTTTGTTGCTTGTGCTTAGGGTGTAAGGTCTAAGAAATGACTTCCAAATACTAAGTCTTGAAGAAGTTTCCCTACATTATCTTCTAGGAGTTTTATGGTACTGTCCTTTATATTGAAGTCTTTGATCAATTTTGAGTTAATTTTTGTATAGGGTGTGAGGTAGGGGTCCTTTTTCATTCTTTTGGATATGGCTATCCAGTTCTCCCAGCCCCATTCATTGAAGAAACTGTTCTATCCCAGTTCAGTCAAGTTGGGGATCTTATCAAAAACCAGTTGCTGTATATCAGGGGTTCTATTTCCAAACTCTCAATTTGATTCCTTTGATCAATATGTCTATCTTTATGCCAATACCATGCTATTTTGACTACCATAGTTTTATAGTAGGCTTCAAAGTCTGGAAATGTAAGTCTTCCCACTTCATTCTTCTTTTTTAGGATGTTTTTGGCAATTCGAGGCAACTTTCCCTTCTAAACAAACTGATAACTAGCTTTTCCAAGTTTGCAAAGTAGGTTGCTGGAATTTTGATTGGAATTGCATTGAATCTGTAGATTGGTTTGGGTAGAATTGACATCTTATCAATGTTTAGTCTTCATATCCAAGAGCATGGATTATTTTTCCACCTATTAAGATCCTTTTTTATTTCTTTTAGTAAAATTCCGTAAATTTCTGTGTAGAGGCGTTTTACATCCTTGGTTAAGTTTATTCCTATGTACTTGATTTTTTTATTTGCTTTTGTGAATGGAATTTTTTTTCATTGCCCTTTCAGTTAGGTCATTATTTGTGTATAAGAACATTAGCAATTTATGTACATAAATCTTGTATCTTGACACTCTGCTGTATTTGTTTAATCTGTTTATTAGCTCAAATAGCTTTGTGGTCAAATTCTCAGGAATTTCCAAATATAAGATAAGATCATCTGCAAATAATTACAATTTTACTTCTCCCTTTCCAATTTGGATACCTTTTATATCTTTGTCTTGGCAAATTGCTCTGTCTAGTACTAGCATTCAATGGAATGCAACTAGAAATCAACAACCACCAAAGAATCAGATCTTTCACAAATATTTGGAGGTTAAACAACACACTCCTAAACAACCAGTGGGTCAAAGAAGAAATTGCAAGAGAGACTGGTAAATATCTAAAGACAAATGGAAATGCAAACACGACATATCAAAACCTGTTGGATGCAGCAAAGGCAGTACTGAGGAGGGAAGTTTAAAGCTCTAAATGCATATATCAAAAATGAAGAAAGAGCTAAAACCAAAGACCTAACTGAACAACTGAAGAGGCTAGAGAACATCAGCAAACTAACCCTAAAGCAAGTAGATGAAATAACAAAGATTAAAGCAGAAATAAATGAGTTGGAAAACAACAAAAAAAAAACAACAAAAAAAATAGAAAGAATAAAGAAAACCAAAGATTGGTTCTTTGAGAAGATCAATGAGATTAAAAGACCCTTAGCTAGACTGACAATTTCAAAAACAGAGAAGACTCAAATAAATAGAATCAGAAATGAAAATAGGATAATTACTAGAGATCCCTAAGAAATTAAAAAAAAAAATAAGAAGATACTATGAACAACTGTATGCCAACAAACTAGACAATTTAAAGGAAATATACAGTTTCTTGGAAGCACATGAACAACCTAGACTGACCCAAGAAGAAATAGAAGACCTCAACAAACCAATCACAAGCAAAGAGATACAATCAGTCATCAAAAATCTACCTACAAATAAAAGCCCAGGGCCCAGATGGCTTCACAGGGGAATTTTACAAAACTTTCCAAAAAGAATTGACAGCATTCCTGCTCAAATTCTTTCAAATATTTGAAGAAAAAGGAAAACTACCTAACTCATTTTATGAAGTTAATGTCACTCTGATACCAAAACCAGAAAAAGATACTACAAAAAAGGAAAACTACAGGCAATCTCCCTAATGAATATAGATGCAAAAATCCTACACAAAATCCTTTCCAATCAAATCCAAAGGCACATTAAAAGAATTATACACCACGAGCAAGTGGGATTCATGCCTGGCATGCAAGGGTGGTACAATATAAGAAAATCAATTAATGTAATTCAACACATTAAGAAATCACAAGGGGAAAATCAAATGATCATCTCAATAGATGCTGAAAAAGCATTTGACAAAATTCAACATCCCTTTTTTGATAAAAACACTTCAAAAGGTAGGAATTGAGGGAAACTTCCTCAAAAGGGCACATATGAAAAACCCACAGCCAGCATAGTACTCAACAGTGAGAAGCTGAAAGCCTTCCCCTAAGATCAGTTTGAGATAAGGATGCCCACTGACACCACTATTATTGGACACTTTGCCTTTTACACAAATAACCCCAGATATCCTTTGTCAACAGCTTTGTCATGGCCATCTGAAGGATAATCACAAAACTCTGCCTTTAGGACTTAGGAACAGTGCCTGCAAAAGAGCAAGTATATCCCAGCATGGGCATGAGTAGCTTGAAATTGCTGAAGTATGTCCTATTTGTTATCAATTTGATCTTTTGTTTCTGTGGCTGCTTCATTTTCATCTTTGGGATCTACTTCCTGATCCACAGCAACTTTGGCATGCTCTTCCATAACCTCCCTTCACTCTGGGCAATGTGCTCATCATAATGGGCTCCATTAACGTGGTGGTTGCCTTCCTGGGCTGTATGGGCCAATCAGGGAGAACAAGTGCCTGCTTAGGTAGTTCTATCTCCTGCTGATTATCCTCCTTGCTGAAGTGACCTTGGGCAACCTGCTCTTTGTGTATGAACAGAAGCTGAGTGATTATGAGTCTGAGGGTCTGACAAGGAGGATCCAGCATTACCATTCAGACAACAGCACAAAGCAGCATTGGACTCCAGCCATTTCTGCAATGTTGCAGTGTTAAGTGGCACAAGTGATTGGATCAGTGGCCCACCAGAATCTTGCCCCAAAGATCCACCAGTTAAGGGTTGCCACCTGAAAATAGAACTGTGGTTTCATTCCAATTTCCTGTATATTGGAATCATCACCATCTGTGTATTTGTGATCCAGGTGTTTGGGATGTCCTTGGCACTGACCCTGTACTGCCAGATTGATAAAACCATTGAGGCCCTATGCTGGAGAGATTCATTTCATTTATGGAAGTCCAAAATCACTTGTAGCATGAAGCCCTAAATGATCACCTCCTTGACTGCAACCTTTGCCCTCCTCTCATCTCTTCCTTATTTTGGTCCCTTTCTCATACAACCAGGGAACGGAGTGTTACCCAGGGACTTCCCATCTCAGACAGTAAAACAATCATATGCCCAGTTGTGGCAGAAGCCATTCCCCTCCTAGTGGTGACACTAATATGTAAGGATTTTCTGGACATGAGAGGTCCAGAGAACCTGTGGCACTAATAGCACAAGATGAAAGGATGGATTCAGAATTTGAATTTTGGTATCTTTCCATTGTCAAACCAGTCTCCAGCTTTTAAATCATGCCCAGTCCACTTTTCAAAGTCAAGCAAGACACAAGCTGAAGGAAGTTTGGGGCCAGATAATTGTCAAAACCATCTATTTTCTTTTGAATGGTGGTCTTGCTAGAGGAATAACAATGTACTCTTTCCCTAAATGGTGGGATTCCTTTTAGTTTGCTTATTATAGGGCTTTGTTGATTTATTCTAAGTCATTGCAGAGGAAACTTTTCAGTGATTTATAACCTGACATCAACTGGTCTCTTAGCCCCTGATTTACATTGCCCTGGAGGAACTCAGAAGAATTCTGGTGCTATTTTCCTATCAGATAAAGTTCCATATGTGTATTATTTTAACTCTTCAATAAATAAAATAGTTTATGATCTCGAAAGAGAGCTGCTTTTACAGTAATAACTTCAAAATGAATGGATTAAACTTCCCAATTAAAAGATACAGACTGGCAGAATGGATTAAAAAGTATGGTCCATCGAGATGTTGTTTACAAGAGACTCATCTTAGACCCAGTGACAGAGATTGAAAGTGAAAGGATGGAAAAAAATATTCCACACAAGCTGCAGCCAAAAGAAAGGGATAGCCATAACAATATCATAAAAAATAGACTTGAAATTCAAAGATGTCATAAGAGAAAAAGAATTACAATGTATATTAATTAAAGGGGCAATTTTCCAAGAAGAAATAATAGTAAATGTTTATGCACCCAATCAAGGGTCTCCAAAATAAATGAGACAAACATTGGCAAAACTGAAGGGAGCAATAGATGTTTCTACAACAGTGGGAGACATCAATATACCACTCTCTTCTATAGATAGAACAACTAGACCAATAAGGAAATCTGGAACCTAAACAATGTGATAAATGAATTCAGACTTAACAGACATATTTAGATAATTGCAGCCCAAATTATCAGGATATAAATTCTTCTCTAGCATTCATGGAACATTCTTGAGGATAGATCATATGCTGGGGCATGAAACATGTCTCAACAAATTTTAAAAGATAGAAATTATTCCAAGCACATTCTCTGACCACAACGGAATCCATCTGGATATCAATAACCATGACAGAACCAAAACTTTCACAAATATATGTAGGTTAAACAACGTACTCCTAAACAATCAGTGAGTCAAAGAAGAAATTGCAAGAAAAATCAGTAAATACCTAGAGACAAATGAAAATGAGAACACAACATATCAAAGCCAATGGGATGCAGTGAAGGCAGTGCTGAGAGGGAAATTTATAGCTCTAAATGCATATGTTAAAAAGGAAGAAAGCTAAAACAAAGACCTAATGAACTGAAGAATCTAGAGAATGAACAGCAAACTACCCTAAAGCAAGTAGAAGAAAAATAACAAAGATTACAGCAGAACTAAATGATCTGGAGACCACCACCAACAACAAAAACAATAGAGAGAATAAATAAAACCAAGGGTTGGTTCTTAGAGAAAATCAACAAGTTCGACAAACCCTTAGCTAGACTGCCAAAGTAAAAAAGAGAGAAGACCCCAATGAAACAAAATCAGAATTGAAAGTGGGGTCATTATTATGGATCCCAAAGAAATTTTAAAAAATCATAAAAAGATACTATGAACAACAGTATGCCAACAAATTAGACAACTTAGAGAAAATGGATAATTTCCTGGGAACACACAAACAACTTAGACTGACCCGAGAAGAAATAGAAGACTTCAACAAATCAATCACAGCTAAAGAGATCCAGTCATCAAAAATATTCCTACAAAGAAAATCCCAGGGCCCGATGGCTTCACAGGTGAATTTTAGCAACTAAAAAAATCAAGTACCTAGGAATAAACTTGACCAATGATGTAAAAGACCTCTACACAAAAAGTTACAAAACATTACCAAAAGAAATCAAAGACCTGAATAGGTGGAAACATATTCTGTGTTCATGCACAGGAAGGCTAAAGGTCGTTAAGATGTCAATTGTAACCAAACTGACTTACAGATTCAATGCAATTCCAATAAAAATCCCAACAAAATAATTTGCAGATTTGGAAAAGCTAGTTACCAAATTTATTCGAAAGGGAAAGGGGCCCTGAATTGCCAAAACATCCTAAAAAAGAAGAATGAAGAGGGAGGACTTACACTTCCTGACTTTAAAACCTACTATAAAGCCACAGTGGTCAAAACAGCATGGTACAGGCACAAAGATAGAAATATTGATCAATGGAATTGAATTGACAGTTAACAGTAACATTGTAATATTCCTCCACTAATTGTAGCAAAGGAAATATACCAAAGCTAAATGTCTATAGGAGGGGGATTACGGGATACTTGGTGGTGGTTGTCTGAACTATTTATTCATTTTATTTGTATTTTTTCTTTTATTTTTTATTCAAGATTTTTCCCTTTTTTCTTTTTTCTCCTCTTCCTCTTTTTGTACTGAATAAATGGAAATGTCCACATATAGATTGTGGTTGTGAATGCATAACTATGTGATTATACCAGGAACCACCAATTGTTTATCTAGGCCAGAATATTTAAAAAGTAAACAAGGGGATAGAAGTGGTACAGAAAATGTGGAGGGATGTAGCTAATCATTTCTGGTGGGGAAGTAGAATGTTGCAGCCCATCTGGAGGGTAGTGTGGTGGTTCCATAGGAAGCTAAGAATGGGGCTTTCATATGGTCCTGCAACATTATTGGGTATGTACTTGGAAGAACTGAGAGGATGGACATGAATGGACATTTGCACACTGGTGTTTATGGCCACAGTATTCACAATTCACAATGGATGGAGGCAGCCTAGGGGCACATTGAATGTTGAATGGAATGGTGAACTGTGGTGTATATGTACAATGGAATATTGAGTGGCTACAAGAAGAAATGAAGTTGTGAGGCATGCAACTAGGTAAATGGACCTTGAGGACAGTATGTTGAGTGAAATAAGCCAGAAATGAAAAGACAAACACTATAATGCCTCACTAATATGGACTAAAATGTGCAAATGCTGAGAATTGAATCTGACAGCATAGCTTATCAGGGGAAGACTTATTGTAATGGTTCCTAGATTGTAAACTGTTACGGCAGTTACATCTATTCCTGAGTTGTAATGGTTATTTCTAGATTGTGAGATGCTGAGCTCTTGTTATAACCGGGTTGGTCCCTGAAACTTCAGGTATTTGTGTGACACCTGAGACACAGAACTACAGTTCAGTAGCTAAAAATGTCATTACCCCAAACAGCAAATGTTAAAAGAAGTTGAGAGAGATCAGAAATCAATTCGAGATATGAACGACATGGTCTTGGTTGGGACTAAGGTAAATCAGACTAAAGGGTAGAGGATGATATTGACTGTGTTTTAAAACTTAAGCTTCTGTGTGAGACCAAATGTAGAGATGTGTATTTGGTGGAAAATCTTTCTCTGTAGCATGCTATATAATTTTTTTTTTAATCATCATTTTATTGAGATATATTCACATACCACGCAGTCATACAAAACAAATTGTACTTTTGATTGTTTACAGTACCATTACATAGTTGTACATTCATCACCTAAATCAATCCCTGACACCTTCATTAGCACACACACAAAAATAACAAGAATAATAATTAGAGTGTAAAAGAGCAATTGAAGTAAAAAAGAACACTGGGTACCTTTGTCTGTTTGTTTCCTTCCCCTACTTTTCTACACATCCATCCATAAACTAGACAAAGTGGAGTTTGGTCCTTTTGGCTTTCCCAATCCCATTGTCACCCCTCATAAGCTACATTTTTATACAACTGTCTTCGAGATTCATGGGTTCTGGGTTGTAGTTTGATAGTTTCAGGTATCCACCACCAGCCACCCCAATTCTTTAGAACCTAAAAAGGGTTGTCTAAAGTGTGCATAAGAGTGCCCACCAGAGTGATCTCTCGGCTCGTTTTGGAATCTCTCTGCCACTGAAGCTTATTTCATTTCCTTTCACATCCCCCTTTTGGTCAAGAAGATGTTCTCCGTCCCACGATGCCGGGTCTACATTCCTCCCCGGGAGTCATATTCTACGTTGCCAGGGAGATTCACTCCCCTGGGTGTCTGATCCCACGTAGGGGGGAGGGCAGTGATGTCACCTTTCAAGTTGGCTTAGCCGAGAAGAGGGC